>NC_135001.1:6623895-6923895 GCF_051020985.1 Nomia melanderi | reverse complement strand
TCGATTTATTTTTACAGGAATGTGGAACCGAGCGTTCGGAGAATTTTCAGGGACATTCTCAATGGATATTTAAAAGTCGTAGGAGAATAGTACATATAATCGAATTGAAACAAGTATTCCAATTATTTCACCCTTTAAATTTTTGAATATTCAAATGCTGAAGTTTTCAAGCATTAATGTTTTCAAGTTTTCAAGTTTTCAAATGTTTAAGTGTTCAAGTGTTCAAGCGTTGAAGTTTTCAAGTGTGGAAGTTTTCAACTTTTCAAATGTTTAAGTATTCAAGCGTTGAAGTTTTCAAGTTTCCAAGATTTCAAGGTTTCAAGTTTGCCAATTTTTGAATTTATAGTTCTCAAAATTTCAAACTTTCACAAGTTCTAAGATTTTAAAATACAGCCAAACAAGGGGTTGACAAAACGAAGATGAACAATATGCTTGTAACCCTTCGCACACTGAAATTTGTCGCAAGCGTTTCTAAAGACACTACTCTATCCAAAATTCTTTCAACAAAAATTCCACTAATGGTTCTGAAGCATAATAAACTATCCCTTTACACCCGAAAAATTTAATCTACAATTACCAAATCCCCGAAGGAAACTATAAAAACCGTTCTGCTACGACAAAGAGCATCCACCAAAATCAAATTCAACGACTACCACCTAAACTCGAAATTTGCGAGTAACTAATTTAATTATTGAAGCAACATACCGCAGTTATCTTCCCTAATTCCACAATTTAACCGTTTATGATCGGCACATTTTTCTGGTGACAGTACCAACTAGTCAAAGCAAATATGCATTATATATATATTTTCAAAATTATGTTTCTATAGGTGGTTTATAAGAAATATATGGATATTAAAAATTTGTTGAAGTTAATGTGTTTTGTTGAATTTATTTTGTAAAGAATAGAAGAATTCTGTACTCAGAAAAAAGAACATGCCGCCATATTGGCGATACCGATTTCGAAAACAAACGTTAAATGTCGCCACTACGGTGGCACTGATCGCATAGGGTTAATATATAACAACCAAAATAAAAGATAAACGTAACAATTAAGCTGTCCATGGAGAACCTTTCCAACACTTTAACCCCTCTGCAAAGGGTTGAATCCGTCAGAAATTATCCGTGCATCACATGCAAGCGTCTCAAACATAAGCCACACCTCTCCACGGAGGCCGTCGCGGAGACGAACGAGTCGGTTGGTTTCGCGTCCCCGTGGAATTTTTGGGAAATTTATGCCGCGTCACGGGGGCGGCGGGGTCGCGTGAGTTTTTCGTGAGTCCGGTCGCGTACCCAGCCGAAGGTGGGCCGGTGTTTTTCGGACGTGACCCGACCGCGGATGCACCTGATTTTCTGGAGGCGGCCACTCACGAAACATTGACTTCTCGACGGAGGGCGCGGTTTGTTGTTCGTAAAGCCTTGAAACAACAAACCCCTTGGCACCAAGCAAGCTCCCGACGACGGTAATCGCGTGACAGGTATTTAGGTTGCCCAGGCCAGATATTTTTCTAGGGCGGTCCACTTAACGCGGATTTCGGGAGACGTTCTTTGCCGTGATGTCGAGGCTGGAAATCAGTGACATCGAGACGAGTCGATATTTTCTCGAAAAAGTCTCCTTTGTTTTCATTTTACGATGTCTTGAAGAAGCTCATAAAGTGTATTGGTTTATACAGTAGGGACCTCTGTAACGCGGTGAACCAGTTAACTCTTTGCCTTATGATTTTCCCAATTGCGCTCAACAGAGATATTTTATTGTTTGTAATTCGGAAGAGAAAGAGGAAAATTCTGCATATTATATACTATGGCTATGTTTATTTAGAAGCATTACAATTAACAATAGAAAAATAATATTCAATTCGGACTTGGAAGAGTTTAGTGATATTTATATTTGTTAAATTCTATTTGGTATCTGTACATCTTAAAGCTTGAAACGATACTAATTCTTTCAACGATGAATTATTTATTTCCTCAGATAAACATGTAATTATTCTTTCTTTTGCTTCGGTTTTTCATAAAAATATACTCTAGCTGCATTCGTCCTGCGTCTGACAAGTACACACTTTATTTTTCCATTTTATTGCAAAAACGACAGAGTTTTGGAACTAAATTCCACAGGTAACAGATTAAAAAATCGTCGAAAAATATCCTTGAAAGTGAGAATTTCTATAAGAAACTGATATATGTGAGGGACAAAGTAAATAGAAGTTGGACCAGTATACTAAAAGGGAATTTCACGCGAAATAAACGAGAAATCCTGTAGCACGGAATATTTTAATCGTATTACAGGGGATTTTACTGTATTTTGTACTTTCCACAGCTAACTCGAACAATCCTAAACGTTTCGCAACGAAAACCAGGATCATCTTTCCATTGCGTAGCGGCCGGTTCGTGTGCCGAGAACTTATCAACGGCGTTAATAATAGGAAACACAGGAGTGGACCACCCAGGTAGATCAGGTAGCCATCCTTCGGGCTGGCCGGTACAGCGTCCACACCCATCCGATCTCGTGCCGCTCGCCTCAGCTCGGCTCGGCTCCTTATAAAAATGACAGAACTCTTTTATCCAACCGAGCCCTCTCGACCCTCATGTCTTTCAAACGGACTTTCAAGTGCGTCTCAGCGATAGGGGACAAATTTTCCTGTGAAATTTCTCCGAAGTTCAACGGACGAACAGGAAGACTTTCCAAAATGCAGAAGCATCCGCTCATTTCCTCCCACCCTTATCCTAGCAATTAAAACGTTCACGTCCGCTAAAACTTCAATATCAAAATCTTCCCACATTCGTTTACAAACGGCAAATTGACAAAAAGGTGTGAAAAGAGTATAATTCCTAAATTTATACGAAAGCTTATTATTATTAATGTATTATCAAATCGATTAAAAAGAAATTCAATTCCCTATCCCTTCGTAAATTATTTTACTATAAATCCTTTGCTTCTAAACAATCTAAAATCGAAAACTGGAATCGAGTAATTTATTTATTCAACTAACCAGAGACTGACATCTTCGTTTCGTTTAATATTTCAGACTTCGATGCACAATCGAGTTCTTCACGAAAAGAAACGTTAGAAGTTCAAGGCAATCTCATCCGCAAAGAATTAATAGAACATTGTCGACCGTTAAGGGTTAATCCAATACACCGTTCATCCTGCGCTATACACAAACAAAATTTTTCCAATGCAGATCCGCATGGGTCGCTCCACTGAAAAAAGAGTACGCTCGACTTTATCCGTCCCGATCCGTTGCAGTATCACGCGCGAAATTTCGTTTGCCCAAAACAAACAGATAAATAAAGAAGAAGAACAATAAAAGTCGGTGAGGACCGGGCGCGGGCTCGCGTAGGATCGATCGCGGCCTCGATATGCCGTAATCTAGGTCAAATAGCAAATCGTTGTTTAATCGTAGATTAAGGATCACTGGTACTAATCGAAACAAACACGCGGGCTCGGCTCGATTGTGCATCGCGAGGAGTAAAGGGCTGGATACGGGGGAGGGGAGCAGTGATTTGTTGTAAACGAAGAATACGCGCGCGCGCGGCCGCGTGAGAGAGAGAGAGAGAAAGAGAGAGAGAGAGAGAGCTATGAGCTAGGCCGCGATCGCTTGGCACAATGTAGCCACTTGTTTACAGGGACAATATTTTCATTCCGCAAACAATTGGTGGCTCGATAAAGACCCGGGCGTACAGGTGGCTGCTCGGGATCTAACGTTGTAACGCGCCGCCGCCGTCGGTTCGTGAACACGCCTCCGCCGCCGCCACCCCCTCGACACCCCCGTCGCCTATGTGTGTGTTTACGAATCTCTCGAGTAAAGTATTAGCCGACTCTAAACGCTCGAATCATCGAGAGAGAGTTGTATGCCTTCGATTCGTCGGCCCGTCACGGTCGACGCGCTCGCGATATTTCATCCTTCTCGTTCTTCGTTGGTTTTTTTCGTTTCTTCGCTAGCGTGATACCTAACGCCTATCCTTCAGATTGTTCTTAGCTTGTAAATGCTTTATTCTGATCGAAAACGCGATTCGAGCTAAAGAAGGTCTCACTTTTTTCTGTTCTTTTTGGTGGAAGTTTGATTCTTGAATTCGAGTCATTACTATGATACTTAATGTCGACCCTTGAGATTGTTCTCAGTTTGTAGCTGCTTTATTTCGATCGAGAAGCTCAGAATCAGAGTAAGATTTGAAATATTGAACATTTCAGGGTTGCGATATAAGTATTGAAATTGAATATAGGACTCTACCATGGAATGTTGGTAATAATGAAAATGAATTGATATACTATAAGGAGATCACTCGATGATTACGCTGATAAATCTCATTAGTCAGTTCTTACCTCATTTACTTTACCAATTTGCTATTCGTCGATGCGGTTATGCTAAACATTAAGCCACTTCCCTACAATAGTAACACGCATACTAAAACATAAATCAATCGAAGTTCGAGCAAATGAACCTTCATAGTCCCAAAAATAATAAAAACTAATTCCATCGATTGCTCGGTAGTTGTATTCAGTACTAACAGCATTTCAACAGTGTAGACAAAACGACGGGGCACGAAGAAAGGTGGCACAGGGTGAATCAAACAGGTATAGTACCACGTATTCTTACAACGGTAGCGTCCGGTGTAGGTGGCTGGCAATAAAAAACAAAAGGAAAACCCGTATGGCTCGTGTTTATCGGCCAGGTAATGAAGGAAGAAACAATGGCGACCGGACAGCGTGTCCTGCAGAGATAATCCGGCGGTGTTTACGATCGAGCAACCGCAAGAACAAAAACAAACGACGGTCTCATCGGGGCTAGAGTCCACTCTTACGGCCGCTGCGGATAATAAGCGGTACTAAAGTGACTGTAAACCGAGATTTGCTGGTCGTGGACGGAACGATACACCCGTGGAGCCCAACGACGCAGATCCTCGCCAGATTTTCGCCCTTTTTCCCTTGTAATTGCATAGAATTCGAGTATCGGCTCATCCCGTAACCCGTCTCAACGGCAGAATTCAAATTCTCAAGCAACCGAAGAATTTTCTTTAACACTAGGTTTACTGACATTTACCGTACAGTCTGTTCTATCGTTTTTAGAGAAATTGTTATGTGTGAAATTTTTATGATTCAAATAATTGTTACATAATTCGGTATGAGTCAAATTGTTATGATTCAGATAATTGTTATAAAATTGAGTCGAATTTACTCGTTCGATAAATCTAGTGTTAAGATACTATGATTCACGGGAAATTTTGATTTTCTCTCGTTATCTTTCCATCTGGATGGAAATTCATTTGCGTGGGCTCTGTGGTACTACCGAGGCTATTGAGATTATAGAACATGAAATAAATTCTCGAGGAATAAAAGCTTCACCGTAGAGAGCTGACATTTTTTTTAAAACTATCAATTTTCTTTCGTTACTTTTTCATATGAATAAAAGTTCCGTTTTGCAGGTTATGAAATGGCTCACGGTAGGAGCCATTTTTAAAATAAATTTTTCAATGTTCGACGAGGGGAAACTGTGAAATTAGCAATCATATATGAAATATAGAAATTGTTCTGTACAGATTCATTTTAAAATGATTTATTTTTATTTATTCTGTACTGATACGTTGGGGGTAAGTTTCTCGAGTAACTGGAAACAGCGGAATTTCGAAAAATCCGTATAATCGGCAGTCGGTAGATATTTAGAGGCGGTTTATCAGGCCGGGAGGGCTTTTAATCATGGGTCAGTGAACAAGATACAAGGGACGACGGACAGACAATCGATAAAATGCCGGACCTCGTTTGCGATTGACTCTACCTTCCCCTGTCCGCGTTCGGTGAAGATTGTCGACGCTTTTCATGCTCGTTTTCCATTGATTACACTTCTTTCGAATAGACTATAACAGAAATTTCTGCTGTTCCCGAAATATTATGCCTTTTTAAAATAATTCTACACCATTTTTTCTGTTTTTCTATAAAATATCGCTGCAAGCGATAACAACAGAATCGAAGAAAACAATTTCTGATATCCGAATCGAATAGTTACAATGGAAATCGGGCTTTTTTCAATGTCGATAGACAATTAAATGGAATATTGGAGTTTTCACTGGACAGCTCGTACAGTGAATTTTATAGGGAAGCATGGCGTGCTCCTGAACCGCCGGAATTCGGCGCCATTGCAGCCGATAAGCGATACACCACGATAACAGCAGTGTGCATCGATCGGAAACGGAACATCTTCGATCGCTTTCGAGCGGGATATTGTAAAACGTTGAAAACATTTGGGATCTCTTCTTTTCGAAATATTGACAAGGTAAAAGTACGTTTTTAAGAAATTATTAATTAGATTGACTTGTCAGTGGAGAATGAATTATATCTTAAAATGTTTATAAGCTATTCGAAATCTTAACAAATCCATTTTTCTAATGTCTACAAAGAAGTATAAGTCAAGCAAATTGGTCTGCTGGGTTTTATTGTCGGTTCTAATCTCTAGTGTTCTATTGTAACACTCTAACAGCCTACAGCCATGGCAATTCCCAAACTGAAAGCCTAATATTTCATGTCATAAAGTAATTATGAAGTAAAACATCATAAAATGTCTTCATAATTAAATACGTAAATACATTCATAAAAAATTTAGAACATTAGAACTATAATTTATATGAAGCTCCTTTTGTTCATGTTATTGTGTACACCGCAAACAGTAATTGAGGAGTTGCGAGTTGCGACTACTAGTCACTCAACTGCGAATGTTTATGCATTTACAGTAAATTTGATTGCACAGAGCACATACAATACAAGGAAATACATGAAGTGCCCAAAGCTACTATTCTTTGTACCATGTCCTAGCATTGATAATATTCATTGCCACGCAATGTCTACATCCACTCTTCAAAAGATGTCATTGTACAACACCATTACTCTCTTCAACCCTTAAAAAAATCATTTCTCATCGTAGGAAACTCTAATTCTACCTCTCCAATTCCGTCCTCGAAGATCAAACTTCAGCTAAAAATTCACAGTGTACTCATCATTGTTCCAGTATCAACAAAAACACATGAACTCCAGAGAAAAATAAAATTCAATAAATTTGTCCGCGAGCATTCCTCTTTCGTAGCAATCATCCGCAACAAGCGGACTCGTGCTTGACAAACGCGATTTTTGCCGTTCGACAGGGCGCTGGTTTAAAATAATTTCACAACGGGCTCGACTTTTAATTAAAGGAGCAATCCGCGGATTGTTCGGCAATACGCAGGTGGTACGAACCCGCTCGCTCGCTTGCTCGCACGCGTGCGCCGAGATTACCTGCTCTTAATCCAATAGCAGAAGCGTTTCGCGTCCATGTTTGCGAAGCGTATTAGCCGCGGGTCGGCCGGCGGATTAATAAAGTTAAAAATGCACTTTGCGGCGAACGTGCGATAATGATAATTTCGCCGGAGTCCGTAGGACGGGGGCGAAAAGAAAGCGGAAGGGAGTAGAGTCGAACGAGTCGATTTTTAACGCTAAACCTACCGCGATCGCTCAAACGATCGTTTTCAAGGTTTAATTAACAATTCTGCGTTTTCTTTCGTTCATTTAACTTTATATCAATTCCTATATCGTCCGACTAATCAGTGCTTCAATTTTTGTCTTTTTCCTCGGTTCTTTTTCCATTAAGAAATATTTATGGTTTAATTTGCTTACTTTTATGTTGTTACGAAATATTTGATTGGTTATGGTAGGAATTGGTGCATATAAAGTGCCGGTGCGTTTAATGTTAACACTAAAATTACCGAGCAGTCAAATTGACTTTTTCAAATTTTTCTGTAGGAACTCTAAGAGTACAGCTATTGAAACATCAGTTGACTTATGATGTAGCTTGCACATTGCTAAATCGATTTCTGTAGCAATTTCTCAGAGAAGTATGTGTTATATTGGTAGCTTCGGAATTCTATTTTTGTGTATTTATAAACAGAAATATGTTATCTAGAACCTAGCGTACGGATTTTTCGAAATTTTAATTCTTATGGGAATGCCGAGCATTTGAAGTGCAACAACCTGTTCTTACCCCAAGAAATTAGCTACAAATGTTTATGCAGAATTAAATAATCGAGATATCGAAAAATCCGTACGCCGCATTTTAGATAATATACTTCTGTTTATAAATCCATAAGAATGCTTGTCTTTGTTTCAGTTGTCTGCAATCGAGTGATAAAGTCGACGTCTACATAACCGCGACATTTTGTAAAATTTCAGCTCAGAAAACATACAAATATAAAACAGAAGGTTACAGTTACACACCTAAAAGAAATCAGGAGTCCTCACTTAATAGTTATTAAAACAAAAATTCTTAAAGTCCACCTATACTCAGGACGTCTCCACAATTACAATAATAGTTTTTCGCGTAATTGCATCAATCAAATATGACACAAACAATACCAAGTAGTGTTTATAAAATTCGATATGCATGAAATTGTCGCGTCCCATGAGCCTCTGTAGTGTTAATTGCTTCCGGCCGGTCGTGCGACCCGCTCGCCCCCGTTTCTTGTCGCGCGGCAGCCGGATCGCGTTATAATATATTCTAATTAAAATAAATAACGTTCGGCTGGAAATCGGATCCGCTTGTTTCCGTTGAAAATCGCGCGGATTTTGTTATTCAAATGAAGAGGTTAATTAACGAGCGGATTATAAACGGGATTGGCGGTTGTTTTCCACTTTTTCGTTTCGTTTAAGTATGGTAATTGAGATTGAATCTGATGTATACGACACGCGCACGCGTGCGTGTGTGTTTTATTCGTTTATACGCGAGTTATACCTGGCGGAATCAGATTATCCGCGTCGATTCCGAAAGTATAGACACTGGCCGCCGATTATCTCGAAAATGAATTCAACGTTACGCAAACATTCGTTCGCGGCGCGATCGATAAACTAACCGGGAACTATGCGACGATTAATCGGGAACTAGTCGGCGTTATTTAATTCATCGTTAAACAAAGGGTACCGCGGCTTGACACCTCGCGGAATTATTAACGCGCGGCCGCCTATGCAGTTGTTTATCATAAACAGCGATGCGGACCGGGTTTGATTTGTCTCGTTTCCGACGCGGGATTCGTTGTTACAACGATTCGCCGATTGATTTAATGCACCTTTCGCTTTTAATTAGCGCGGGCACATTCAAACGAGCTGCCCGCGTTTCGACAGTTTCTAATAACCTGTCTGCTTTGATATAGATAGTTGAAGTGGGCTCGACATTTTACCGTCTAATGAAATTAGCATTAACGTAGAAAAGCATATAAAACATGAAAATGGTTAAGGTTTCAATAATAAATTAACACGTCACGGAACTTCGAGATATATCGCAGCGAAGGTAAACAGAAACTATTGTTGATCATTTGGTGTCGCAGTTGTTTGTCATTCTGTTACTATAGTTACTTATACTGTAGATGTTGTTATTCGACATCAATCATCTTGTATATCGTAGTTCATTCCAAATCAACGTATTAACCATTTGTGGGCGAATGTCGACATTTCGGCGAGATGAAATTTTCAGATGCGGAAGACTAAGTCCCAGACAGATAATTTAATTACTCGAACGGCAAGAGATCGGCACGTAGTTCCCTTTTTTATTACATTTTATTTAAGCAATTCATATATAATTGAGCTGCATTTGTGGAAGGTTTTGTGTACTTCAAAGAATCTTCGTCCGCGAAGGGTTAATGTTTCCCTTGTATTCGCTGAACTGATTCGTATTCCTATTTAGAATGAGCCTGAACGAAAGTTTCTACGTTCAGAAGCGTATACGTTAGAAGTCGAATAATGAATTTAAAGTATCTTCAACGTGATTTTGAAGCACGGAGTCATAGAATCGACGTCTGAAGGCTCTTTCTTTCTCGTTTAGTGTCGTCGCTGCGAACGGTCCGGTCCCGATGTTAGAGGAATCAATTTGGAGGGCACTAAATTGTTGAAAAGCGACGACTCCCTCCACCGTGACCGAATAAAATGGGTCATCGTAACGATTTACACGCGACAGTGTTAAAGGTTTCGACAAATCCGATCGGTCGTTCAATGGATACCTTTTTCTCGGTTCCGTTCTCGAACCGACTGACCGGCGCAACCGAGCAATTTGCCGCGTTAGACCGCACTTCGCACTTCCCTGAAAAACAACTAGTTACGCCGCATCGTAGCGCGAATTACTAATTTCTTCGCGGTGCGCGATTCACACATGGCGCTGCGATACATCGAACGTGTTCTCAACCGATCTTTCTACCTTTTCTCGATCCAGATTCGAATACTTTATACGACAATTTTGGGACGTTGAAACGATCTGCTGCAGGAAAATCGTAGAATTTGTAAAACTATAACTAAACTTGTAAAACTACCATTTTCCGATGGACACGTGAAAAACTCGTTGGTATTTTTTAATTTAAACAGATCTTTTGTAATTTTTTAATGAAGACAATTTTTATTTTGTTACTTGAATTTTCGTGTGATTGGATTTTTCCAATTAATCAACTGTTTTTTTGTAGTGTTTTTGAACCTTCTTGATTTTCTGTGCCGTGATAAAAGAGATTATGATTGTTTTGTAGGTATATAAGAGGATTATGTATGTTTCTTGTATTTTGCGATAGAATCGAGTAGATTTTTGGACTGGCAACGGAATCCTGTTTAGAGCCTCCTATGTATTCACTGTTAGATGACTTTTTTCGTTGGAGAAATTGAAATTTTTTTTCTATGAAAACGTAATTTTCTGTGTCAATTATAATTCGTCATTGTTCGCTAAATTCAACGGGAAAATCGCTAATATCGTGCATTAGAAGTTTGTTTTCAAGCGTCAGACGAATGATCGATCTTTCGTAAGCAATAAACTCCGAAAATCAGAATATAAAATAGAAGTTTCTGATATAATCACTCAACATTATTAGAATTAAGTCAGGACGATAAGTTTATTCTCTATATTCCATTGCGACGGATATTGAATCTTATTTCCAAAGTCTATCCACCTCAAAAAACTGAATCCACACAAATCCCATAAAAAATAATTCAACTTTATATTTTTCTATTCATTCAACTGAAATCCATACACATACATCTCCTGCCAACGTCTTCAATTTTTGTATACACCTTTACAAGCGGCCATCCTTAAAACCTTAACATTTCACTGAACCGCGAAAGCATAAGTAAAATAAAGTATTTATCTCTTAAATTTCTCATTCCTTCCAGGTTTTCTAACTCAGACACACGTGTAATCCTTTCGAGACTATTGGGACACATAAACCTAGTCAAGTTTACAGAGATGCAAGCTGCTGATCTATTAAGATTTCTTGCATGCTACTTTATTATGAACGTGCCATTATTACTTTAAAGAACATAATCTCGTACTACAATTTCTCGCTGTTAAAAATTCGGTTAAGTGTCTCAAATATTTGAGTGACAATGTTTGTAGATCATTTTTCAAAAAGTGGTCTTGGAAAATCCGCCTCGGAAGCATTAAGGTGTTGTATAGCAAATTTAGCGGAACATCTTCACCAAAGAAAAAAATTAACAAGAAAATAATCGCAGAAAGGGATATCGTTGGTGGACACCACCATGTATGGAAGAATTTCTGGTCCCAAGATCGCGTAAGATAAAGAACGTTTGGAGAGCGAGAACTTAAGCGCATTGAATTTGTCGTTCAAACTCGCGATAAAAGTCGAGGTGATAAGCTTTTCGGTCAGCGGAATCGTCGCGAAACGAAGAAACTCGGATGGGTGGACCAGGAAGAGGCTTGAAAGGCCGCGGAGCGTCGGCGAGGAAGCGCGGGACGCTTGATCGAATCAATCTAACCTAATTATCTCCCCTGAAAATCCGGTCTCTTTTTATTACGCCCGTTTAATATTCATGGGAAACTCCGACGGTTAATTATTCGACGCGACAAACGGTTAATTGGAACGAAATCGAACGAAAAGTGCGGATTAATTAGGTGATTCGATTGCGGGCCGCTGATGGGACCGGAAGCTCCTCTGAGGACTCTGCAGAGAGCGCTGGTTGGCGTCGGTCCTTTTATTCCTTTTTTTTTAATTCCTTCTTGTCAGATCTGAGTTGGAACGAGTTAATTTTTGAAAAATGTCACGATCCATCTATAAATAAGTGTCTTTGCTAGGTTTTGGTAGTTTTGTTCGTATTTTTGGGAGATATCCTAGTCCTTAAAATGAGGAGTTTGGTTATTGATATACAGTTTTATTACGCGAGAACATTTAGATGTTCGTCGTGCATTTTGTTTGGAGATTTTTCATTCAATTTCGAACTAAATGGCGATGGAAAGTTACAAATGCGAAGTGTGTTAACGAAGTCTCGAACGAGAAATTATGATGTAGACTCGATAGATAAGGGGTGCGACGTCTGATGCTGCCGACGGTGAATAACAGTTCCTGTTTGAAGGAAATTTCCGACATTTTAGAATTTCTGAACTCGATAAGGAGAGAATACGTACGCTGTGTTATTGTTTTCCAATCTTCCACAGTGAAAATACCAACTAACAATGGTGTTAACTGGTTTCAGCGACGAGGACGAATAGAAACATCAAATACCCACGGAACATGATTGACTTTCACGATCTCCAATATTAGAATCGAACGAACGAAGCCTAACAAATAAACCCACAGTAGCTTCAACCAAAATCGCTAGATTCTCATCAAGTTTCATCCAGAAGAATACCCCGCGTCTACAAAATCTAAACATCCAACTTGCCTGGCAAGCAAAAAGCCAAGATCTTCTTAAAACATTCCCCTGTGCTTCGAAATAACCCTCGCAGCTCTACGAGTCACACGAGTTTCACGAAGGAGAATGCAACCGAAACAAAGAAACCAACCAAAACAAAAAGAAACGAAAGAACAATCATCAGGTGAATCAAGAAGAAAACGAACCTCCATCGCCTTGATCCATGCGCCGTCCGGTTCCCTCCATCGTTTCCCCGTAACGCGAGAATTCCCGTCTCCGCCACGGGGTTGGATCGCGGGAGCGTCGAAAATCGAGGCGAAAACGCGTCGTCGACCGAACTCGTACTGTAGGATCCGCGAAAAAGCTGTGCGAGAGGGGGGGGGGGAGGACGAGGAGGTGGTGCGGAGACGAGGGGAGGTTGGTGGGAGGCAGAAGGGTGGTCAGGTCGTACGAGTAGGGAGGTCGTCGAAGAAACAAGGGTGGAGGAGAACGGCGTCGACGGGTGGCGAAAGTGATGCGGAGCAGGGAAGAAAAGCGTCGCGTCGCGTCGGGGTCGCGGGACGCGTGACGGCGCGCGCGAGATAGGTGTCAAACGCGTGGCGGACAGACAGTTGACATGACATGGCAGAGCCGCGAGGAGAGGCGACGCGGTGGCCCCGTCGTCATCGGGACGATCGTCGTCGCCGGTCGTCCGTTGCCTAGCCGTCTCCTGCGGGTTGTATTGCGCAAGCTGCTCGGCGCGCAGAGGTTCGCAGCTGCGCGCTCGCCCTCGGCGAGGAAAGCCCGAGCCAGCGAAGCATTATCGCGCCACCGATTCAAGGCGGCACGGAAGGGGGACGCGCAACCTAACCCAGACCTAACCCTCCGTCCCAGTTAGATTGGCTGGCGCTGGCCGGCGGAGGGGACGGGCACCTTTGCATTGGCCGCGCCGCATAGCGTGGAGCAGTGGCGGGCGTGGTGCGCGGCGCCAGGAGTGGGGGGTGTTTGAACAAGATCGGGAGACTCAAGAGTAGCGGAGTACACTCGCTAACCGGCCTCCATCCACACGGCACACAGAGAGAAACAGACCGGGTGAATGAGGGAGAGTGGAGGTGAGGCGGCTCAAACAGGCCCCGCTCAAACAACTGCTCTTGTGTGTTCAGCTCGTGGCTGTTGCGAGACGCCCGCGCCACGATCGCCGCCGCGCACACCGTTGGCTTCTTCCTCTCGCAGTTCGGCCGCGTCGCGTCCACTCGTGCTGAACCGGAGATCGACGAGTGTCCGATCGAGCAGCCCGGTCGATTGTTGCTCGTCGTTGAACGTCGTCGTCGATCAGTGAACGTCAATCTCGTTTGAACAACGGAGAACGGTGACTGTTGTCGTGCAACGGGAGATCGTTGTGCCCGCGAGGGATAATTGTCAGTGAACCAAGAATCGTTTTGTGCGTCCTCGTTCTACCGATCGGGAACGTGTTTGCGTACGTACTGATTCAGTGAAGTTTCAGTGTGAGATCAGGAGCATAAGGACCCGACTGCTCCTCAGACAGATCAGTGATCTCGGTTCGAACCGCGTTTCGGCGTTCCGAACTCGCGCGACGGACTTCCACGAAGGTTTCCCAGTGACCGCGACATCATCAGTGATACAGGAGGTATCGGTGATTTCTCGACCGGCGACAGTGGGGCGAGAAGATTAAGGGATCGTCGCACTATCAGCAGCCGTGGTACCGTGGTTTTCATGATTCCCGTTTGACGAGCAGACAACAGTCTGCCATACCGGCCCCGGTGACCTCTATGACCATGCTCCAGTCCCAGAAGCTGTACGGCGACGCTGGCGGTTTAGGCGGCGCGATGACCAGCGTCGCGATGTCCACGATGGGCAGCATGGCGCCGACGTACAGCTCGATAAATTCGATGGACTGCGTGTCGATGGGCATGTCAATGGGGGTCGGCGTCGGGCCGAGCTGCAGCCCGCAGGGCGCCGGCGGCTTCAACATGAGCACCATGAGCTCCGCGATGGGAATGGCTCCGATGGGCGGCGGCACAATGAGCAGATACGGCAGCGCTCCGATGGCTGGCGCGAACGCGTGCATGAGTGCCGTCGGCTACGGCTCCTTGACGCCAGGCGCCAGCGCCGCGGTCACCAGAGACCCGCTGTCCCTGACGGAGCCTGACTCGCCGAACTCAAGCCTGCAGCGGGCCCGCACGGACAAGTCGTATCGGCGCAACTACCCACATTCGAAGCCGCCGTACTCGTATATCAGTCTGATCACGATGGCTATCCAAAATGCGCCCACGAAGATGCTCACCTTGTCCGAAATTTACCAGTTCATCATGGATTTGTTCCCATACTACAGGCAGAACCAGCAGCGCTGGCAGAACTCCATCAGGCACTCGCTCAGCTTTAACGACTGCTTCGTAAAGGTGCCGAGGACACCGGACAAGCCGGGAAAAGGCTCGTTCTGGACGCTGCACCCGGAGAGCGGGAACATGTTCGAGAACGGTTGCTACCTGCGCCGGCAAAAGAGGTTCAAGGACGAGAAAAAAGAGCTGAATAGGCAAACCAATAAGCATCAACAGCACCAGCAGCATCACACCAGCGACAACGGGATAGCGCCGGCGGGCGCCGCCAGGCACAACAGTCCGACGCCGGTCACCGCACGGGCTGCTGGCAGGAGGACACCCGCCTCTCTGCACCACGGACCGCAGCAGCAGGACGACAAGGACCTTCACTCGCTGGTGTCCTCTCACCACCATCACCACGCGGCCAGCCTTCATCAGCACCACGCCGGCTTGAAGAGCGACACCACGGACATAGGAGGTCTCTTGGGCCCCGACTTAGGCGCCGCGCACGACGAGCTCACGGCCATGGTCAGTCGGAGTCTTCATCCTCATCTCATCCCCGACACGGCCACGCTGCACCATGGAATGACGGGCAGCTTGAAGCAAGAGCCACCGTACACCGCTGCTAGTCATCCCTTCAGCATCACCAGGTTACTACCAGGCGCCACAGCCGGCACGTCCCCGGGCGCTCAGGACACCAAGCCGCCCGAGATGAAGATGTACGAGCTACATCAAAGTTACACGAACTTCGGCTCGTCGCATCATCCGCACGCGCACTCCGCTCCCCCGAGTCACCATCATCACAACGGAATGCACACGGGCTCGAACACCGCTCCCATGCACAACATGACCAACCACCATCACCAGGAGTATTACCAGAGTCCGCTCTACCATCACGCGACCAGTGTGGCCAGCAGTAGCGCGCCACCCCCGCCGACCGTCGCTTCCGCTGTGCCCGGCTTGTGACACCACGCTACACACCCCTACGCCCTGGCCTGAGTCGCTGCTGCCGCGGCCTACGCCGCCAACACTGCCACTCCGGCCACCGTCACTGCCGATCTCGTTCTTCATCATCATCACCATCCGTCGGCGTCTTCCGTCTCGTCGTCGTCGTCCTCCTCCTCCTCATCATCCTCCTCGTCGTTGCCCTGCCCGGCGACCACCCAGCCGTCCGCCGTCCAGGACTCGCCCGCGTCTGTCCGACCGTCGCCTGCTGGGCAACGACGTCGACGCCGCTGCGACGAGAACCCGCCGCCGGACGTCGCCTGCTGGCATGCGAACGAGGAGGAGTACGACGACGAGGAGGAGGACGAAGAGGAGGAAGAGGACATCGTGTGAACGAGGAGGACTTTGATCGAGGTATGAGGACAACCAGCGTCCGCGGGACTCTTGCGAACGTAGAGCGCTCTTTTACCCTTCGATCGTCGCGATCATGCCACCTGGTCGTTCGATTCGCCGGACCGGACGGGGGTTCAAACGGGGATGTTCGCGCGAGGTTAGGCGTGATACACACTGTCGGTCAGGTTCGATCGGATGTTCTTCGATTGCTTACAATGTACGTGTTCACGCTGTGAATCCTGACCTGGGCTTGGTACGATCTCGCTGTATTTTCTTTCATTGGAAACAAAAGACGGGGGAAGAATTTTTCATGGATCGATAGAGTGTATCGGGTCTTATAGTAGCGTAGGCTGATCAGGGGTTGTTAATGTTTAAGATGTTTCTTTCATTTCTTGAGGGCTGGCTCGGAGAGGTAATTTTTGGCTGAGATTTTGTGCAATAAGGATTTGAGTCCTTTCGGTAGGGTATCTGGAATTCGTCGAGCTCATCTTTCGTTGCTATCTTTGGTAGAGATATGTTCGATTGTGTCCTGAAATTGAGTAGAGTCTTTATTCAATTTTCTTTTCATTCTCTTTTTATGAAATCGCCGTTATAAATTTCTGCTTAGATTGCGGTCTAATGTCTTGGATTTGCAGAAGCTCATGCTAATCGAAGCTTCGGCAAACAGAAACTTGAAATAATGGAGATCGCGCGAAGAAATTTTTCTTTCAGTTGCATTGAAATGGGAATTTTAATAACTTAACCATCGGATGGTAGAATGATTTGAGTCGGATAAAAGGCGTATATAAATTGTTCCTATTCCACGAATCGTAGCAGCTGACACACAGTATCAGTGTGTCTTTAACCCCTGATGAAACCAGCTACAATGATGGCGAGACGTTGGAAACAAATTCCTACTGGACATGGTTCAAAAAGCATTAAAGCTACTGATGATAATAGTTACTCGATGACTCAGTTCCGCCGTCGAACGGCGAACCAAATTTCCATTTGCTTCTAGTTTCTGCGTAGTAGTTCACAGAAGTTTGTTCTCTAGTCTGAATTTTCGATTTGCGTAGAAAGATCAGAGCGCAGCGAATGAAATTTTCGTCTGAGCGTGAAAGTATAAACATCAGCAGTCGGATTACGCAGTACTTGCGGCGATTTATCGACGTCTGAGACGCAGCCGTGAGTCGGAGAGACACATTTTAGCCGCGTTCGCGTAACATTAAAAATTATCGGGAATAATGGAGTCAAACCGATTAGCTCCGTCTTTTAGAATTCTCGAAACATTTCCGTTGAAACGCTCGTCTCGGGTTTTTTTTCAGTTTGAACGTATAATATTAATTTTCGATTTTCATTTCACTAAGACGATCGCATCGACGAATAAACGAACGGTTCACTTTTCGGTCTTGAAATTTGGAGTAGCCTGAATCTCGAGTGTCTGACGACGACAGACACTTTTCACTTTGCTTTCTATTGAAAGAATCGGACACAAGGAAGCGTTTAATGCTCTCCTCTCGCTTGACGTCTTGAAATTTAAGGAATACCGAGTAACGCATCGCTTTTAACGAGCAGTTAACCAGAGCGACAAGTCTGAAAAACTACCGGTCAACACATTTCCGGAGAATTTGTTAAAACCTTAACCCTGGAAAGACGAAGAATAATTCAAAAATCATATTACCGCGTGATGGTTCAAGAAAATTATTTATTTTCGCTTGCGTCTTCCGGAAGAAGCGTTTGGAAATGAACCGTCAGGTAGTGGATGAATTACTGAGTCTCGAGGTTCAATCTTTCCAAGGTTAATTCTGAACATTTAGAGGTCTGTCGCGCGGAAAGTGTCTTTCTCGACTGCGAATATTTGATAACAGTCTTCGATACTCGTTGAACGCGAAGCTTGTCGGAATTTAGTACCATTTGAAATTTGTACGATTTTTAATTTAATTTGCACAATTTTTAACTTAGTTTGTACAATTTTTAGTTTAATTTGTACAATTTTTAATTTAGCTTGTAAATTTCTTAATTTAATTCGCACAATTTTTAATTTAATTTTTATACTTGTTAATTTTACAACCAGAATGAACGTACCATTCTTGGTCTTTGATAAACCATTAAAAAACGATAATTATAGAAAAAAGGGTGAATAAAACATTCTCTAAATTTCTTTACAAATAAAAACAATTAATAATTCGCATGTACGATCCACGGTCCAGCGAGGATCAACGCGAATCGGAAGTTGCGACGTGATTTACAGATCTTTCCAAGCATATCGCTCGACGAGAATGACAGAAAGAAACCGTGGAAAGGAAGAACTAAAAGAAACGAAGAAAAACGGGATAGAGGAACGGTAATCGGGACGCCAATCAAGCGTCGTCTTTGAGTGTCTGACTCACGGTCGCGCGCAGATATGCGAGCGCAATCTAGGGGGAGAGAACGATGAGAAGTCGGCCTGGAGACGCGCGATTAGGCCAACGACGCGTCGCGTTCCTTTGGGATCTTCCAGTTAGATTTAGGCGAAATGTGATCTGATTATTACACTGCTGGATCTTTCTTTCAAAAGCAACAAATAACTCGAAGAAGTTAAAATTAACTAGATACAAACTTCTTCTCTTAAGAATTTGAGTAAGTTAATCCTTCGAGGACTATAATTTCAATTACATCCTAATCTCTAGTTATTTAAAAAATTCAATTTCTTGAAGATATTCGTCCTCGAAAGGTTAAAAATAAAAGAACGTTCTTATATCCTCACGAATTTCAATATTATCTCTCTATTTTATATTCTATGCGATGGTAATTACAAATTGCTTTTCGGTGTTTTGAACTGTGATCTGTAAATCGAGGTGATCCCATTATGTTTTAATTGACAATTATCATTAACCCTTTGAACATAATGTTTCTCGTTGTAGGTGATAGCTAAATGTTCATTATTTTCTGATGAAATCGATCATATTTTTTGCAACTAACAGTCAAAAAACAATGCTGCATAAATTGAGGTATAGGATTATTTCATTTGAATGTTTCATGTGTTAATATATTATACAGAATTTAATATAGAATTTTATAATCTCTGTGTTGAAACAAATGGTGATTGAGGGTAGAGGGTTAACATCTGGTAGGTTACAGTCAAATCGAGGTTCACATTTCACTCGTCGATCTTGACGTTCAGATCACATTTTGCTCAAATGTGCTCGCGTCGCGTCGCGACGGTTTTTAGCCCCCGCAAACCACCGACGCGCGTCGGTTTTCTGTGATACGCGACAACGATTGCACGAGGCGATTCTGAGTAGCCCCGCGGACTCACCCCTTGCTCCACGACCCTTCGGAGTCCGTCCCCGTTTCGAGTTTTCGTTCCGTCGCGCGGACGAAGAACCCTCGCGATTTCTAGATAGAGCTGTCATTCGCGAATAGACTGTGGATTTTTATGCGTTTATCAGAAATTTGAGAGTGTAACGTTTCACAGAATGCAGAAAACACTAAGAGATACATCAAATGTTCGAAGTGCAGTAATTTTTATTATTTTAGGTAGCAACGTAACTAAATTTGGTTGTAGATATGAACATGTTTCGATTCATAAAATTTAGTTAAGGGCCCTTGAAAACGTGCATAGTATTTTAAACATATGAAAATGCAACGTTGCACAGTATGCACAAGGCTCTAGAAGGTACATAAAATCTTACAAGTGTAGTACTTTCTATAACGTTAGATAGCAACGTAAATAAATTCAGTCGCAAGTATGAACGTGTTCCAATGTTTACAGTTTAATTACGAGCTTTTAAAAATGCATGCAAAGCAGCATTTATGTGACAACCCAATATTTGCCACGACAAAACATTCTCTATCGCAATCCTCTTTTCTTCATTGTATGCTTGAAAAGTTGAATTTGCATGAAGATCTGTAGTCTACTCGCGAGGTACCCGAATACTCGAATGTCTCACACATTCGGTAAAAGGTACCAGCCCAGTTTACAATCCCCGACGGGGTTGCTGACCATGGAATCGAGGGCGGGAAGCTTGCACGGGCTTTTGAGACGCGAACGGAGCCAGGTTCCTCCTCTTTGACCTCTGTAGAACGCGAGACGATCGATTTGTTAATGTTGCTCCAGATTGACGGACAATCGAGGATGTTTCTTCGTAAATGTTAAATAGAGTACATTAAGTCGGATGTTTTGGTTTGAATTTCTCCAATGTATTGCATTCGATATGATATTCAAATTGACAGTTGTGTGGCTGTTGAAACTGAAATTTTAATGGAACATTCTTAGACATATGACAGTTAGTTAATGTAGACGATTTACTGAGAAACCATCCATAGACTTATAAATCAGAAACGTCTACAAAGTCTCTCAACCTCGACCAGCCTTTAGGGGAGAATTTTCGAATCGTGTCGATGGTTGGACGTTTCGGACGCCGATCGAGTTTGAATAGGACCAAACCGGTTCTCTGGATGTTGATTAAGGTTTATTCGGAATATCTTAAGTATTGACTGTTAACTGTTAACGGTGGAGAGGCAAGGAGCTATTCGACGAGAGTAGACAGGAATAGGGTTAAAGATTTCAGGGATTTTCTAGGGGAACCGAGAAATTCACTGTTTAGAATTTAGGAGTTTAAAGTGTTAAACGTTCTAGAGAGAAACATTGTTTTTTGTTTTATTCTGTTTGTTAATTAATTCGAGTTTCTCGGTGCAACTTTCAAGGTGATACGCGAAATAATCTACCTCTTCAAAAGCAATATTCGGATCGACCCACGTAAACAGTGAAACTAAACTTAAATCAATGAAACAATCAGTCGTTCCTTCACGCGTGATAACCTCAATTATCTCAAACATTCGCTTCCGAAACCAGTGTCCAAACTTTCATGTACAAAGAGACAGATTAGGATCAGTGCAAACATTTTGCGTTTTCCGATAAACAGTCTCGTGTACTCGACGTTTCCTTTCGAATCGAAATCTCACTGTTTTTCTCAATACGATTTAAATTGATTAACTCCTTGCCCTTATAACATGTCAGACTCATGAGGATTTGAAACGAAATTTAACAAATGTAAGTATTACTCAACCCTTGTGAATTCAAATGAAACATTGCTCTTTCTGTTATCAACGATTATACTCTATAGCAAACACAGACGGTAGGATATATCCAGAATTTTCCTCTGTTTTTACTAAATTATTAGTGGCAAAGTAATCGGACACAATTGAGGAATAAGTAATAGGACAAGGGGCTGTCCGTACTTTATCGCTAAACAATCGGTTCGATGACTCACCGTCGGATCGATGAATACTCGGTTGTTACGCGGAGATTTCAAAGAACGCGATCGGCGCGGCGCCGATCTCGCGCGACTCAACGTTTTCTTATCCTCCCGTGGTTGTCGCAACGGTGTTCTGACTCACTCAGGTCGTGCCGGCGCGAGGAAAAGCGGAAAAAGTGCGCGGCGTGCACACAATCGGCCGACGAGTGTGTTTATCGACGGCGTTAGATCGATACTAGAAGCCGATAGGAAAGGTCTGTTTTAGGATTATCTGTTCCTGACGCATTCCTCCTCTTCTCCGTCTGTCGTTCTGTCGTCGGTCGTTGATCTCTTCGATCGACGCGCGTCTCCATTCTCTCCCGGCGACTCGTTATCGCCGGCAGCGCGCAATTGTTCGCGCTGCTCGCATCGAAAGGTTCGCCAATTAGGCTTTATCTTCGATCGGGATCCCCGCCGATAAGCGGAAATCAGAGTTTCCCTCGGAGACGCAGCTTTATTTCCGATCGACGACGTTTCGTACTCTTCGCAAAGCGACGTTGTTGCATTTATAATTGACATTTCAACCGTCTTTGACGGAGACGCTCTCGAATGCGGAAAATGTTGACCCTTCACTCAGTCTGTTTTGCAATTGTGCACGTTTTCACTGTTTTATGATTTAATGATCTGATAATGTAATGGTTTAATGATTCGATAATGTAATAATTTAATGCATTGATAATGCAACGACTTAACGATTTAATGATTTATTAGAACTGAAACAGAGTTCTATCTTTTTGCGTGCACACTTCGAATATGAAGAATTTATAACAGAAAAGTAACGTTCAACTTGAACTCAAGGGAATAGTGACATTCATTGCTAATTTCTGTCTGAAGTCTTTGTCACAAGTTCGACGCGACATTGTAAGGCAAGGGGTTAATCGCTGTAGAATTCGTAACTTCGTTTCTGAACGACTTCGAGTCATTGATGAACAATGTACGCTTCGCCCGATGAATATCTATTGATTCACGAGGAAGTGATTCTTTTGTAACAAGATTTTGGGATTTCTAATAGGAAGATTGCTCTGGTACACTGTTTGTCATGTGATAATAGTTAGTTTCTGCTGTTGATATGATATGGTCATTTCGAACTACTCTGAACTGTGTCCAGTTGGTCCCGGGGAATGATGAATTCTACAAATATATGTTTAATCGGGCGCCGTAGTCATTGTTAATGGTCAGCAGCTCGTGTGGCAGCTTTTAACTGGTTCACAGTCACGCGGAAATCGTTGTCCCCGCTTGGGTTTCTCTTTGTCGTCAGCGACTCGCTTGGCTTCTGGCTACTTTTAACCGGCAATGTTGACGGTCCTTCCATATTGTGCTCTATTGCTGTGCACACACGCCGGTTGCAACACCGAGGAACGTGAAGTAATGAAGATGCATTCAACGTTAGAAGCCGCAATTAAATATTCGTTGAGTAACCCGGCTGGTAGAGATTCTTTTGCCATCATAGTTATAATTTCCCATTCGCGGGTTGACGGCTAAGTTCATTTTCTTTTGGACAGCTTGCCCAATCTTCTGTCTGATCGCCTGTAAATAAATGGATTCGCAGCATTGATTGGATTTTCCGTTTAACATACCTTATGTTATGATTCCGTTTCTTTGGTTCCTTTATCAAAACAGTATTCTCCTAACACGATAATCTTGGAAAAGAACTTCTTGCCGATTCACTCACGAATGTTGGACAAAACTATTCTATTTTCTTCGTGTTTCCTTGGCGATGCAATTTTCGTGTATCATAAAGTTAAGAGACGGAACTATATAAATAAGGATCAAATTTGTTCCTCGCTGTTGCGTATAATTAACGAAAATCGATTTGAAATTTGCCTTCCTCGTTCTTGCGCAGCGATAAATATGCGCTTCTCGAAGTTTTCTCGATCAAGTTAATGTATACACGTCGAAACAAGGGGTATTGGAAGAAAGTGCATCGTTCTTGTTTAATTATTGGACCGAAGGTAACGTTTACACTACGATACAGGAACAGATATCGCGAACAGACACATCTAGAACTCGAACGAAACGAACGACCCACGGTTTCGTGAATTCTAACCGAAATGACTGAAACATCTGTTTTCAAACATCCCGTACAGATGCAAAATGCTTCTCCCATTCGATATTTCGTTCTCCAACCGGGTGCTACGCGCGAACATCTTCGAACACCGAAACGACTCGATTCCTTGAAGCGATTTAGATCGTTCGAGGGGTAAGAGGGAGGATAAGAGAGAGGAGCGTTCGCACGGAGGAAGCCCGCCGATAGATCGAAGTCGATGGAAAGGGCAGTCGATGGCCGACCCCGGAACGCGAAAGCGTCGGCGTAGAGCGAAAATTGTGATAATCCGTGAGAATAAGTCTAAATTAATGAACGTAGGCTTGCAATGACGCCTGTATAACCCGCGTAGAGGTGCGCATTCGTATCGGAGTCGGGCGAAACGCGATCGAATTATCAGACTGCTCGATTTTCCCGTGAAACCGGCGTCCCTCGAAGTGGCTTGAACCTTGCGTTAGCAACCGGGTAGCCATTTTTCTGTTTTCTTCCACGCGATTTGTTACATTCTTACGAAAATTCGACAAAATCGCATCGATCCTCAATTTACTTGACGCTCTCGCGGCGATTTGTGCCCCGAAGATGACCAATTCGCGCACGAACATTGCAATATTCGAGTTTGAAGAAACATGAACGCGTCAGTTGCTAACGCGAGGGTTGAAGAAACAAGAAGATTCTTCCGTCGAGAATTGGAATAAGTTAAAAGTAAGGTAACACGACTCTTAAACTCCTGTAAAGTGTTACTTTATTTTTCTATTTCGAATTCTACGCGCTCGAGGACGTAACGCCCGCAGTCTGCTAATTATATTGGAACGATTGAAACGTAACGAACTGACAAGTAACTTGATTCGGCGATAAACGATCTCCCGCAATCTCCGATTGTCGCCGGTCTAAATTTGAAACCGACGCGATCACGGTGATTCACGATGAATAATTACAGACAACAGTTCGCCAAAGAAAAGTTGCATTTCAATCGTGAATCTTGGTACACGTTCCGTGCAACTCCGTATTCGTACATTGTACTCGAAACAGACAGACACGCTTGAACACACGTGAACGAACACGACACACATACTTACATGAGACATACGAGAATAAGGAAATCGTAAACGAAAGGAATCCTGTTGAAAGAGAAAAAGCGTCACGCAGGACACGTCCAGTGTTTTTTGTATGATACGTGTAGATAGCCGCACAACGTAAACGCGTATGATTGTACAATATTATATATGTTACAGAGAGTATATATATATATAAAATTATAAATATAAATATATAAATAAATGGAGTCTTTAAACGATACATTATGTTAGGTATATATGTATGATATATATACATATATATTATATAAATAATAGAGAAAATGTGAGCGACTGACAAAAGGGGGGGAAGAGTGAGAGCGAGCGAGAGGAAAAACATTGTACGTGTATTTCAAAAATGTCTCAAACGGCAGCTGGATCGTCCGGGATAAATCCGCCCCGATTATTCGAGGGTTGCTTTCGAAACACGCCCCTATAAGAGAGACGTCCTGTAAATAGAGAATATACATATGTTTGTGTGATAGAATGAGCGAATGAAAGAGAACAATTGCGGGAGAGAGAGAGTGAGTGTGAGAGAGAGAGAGAGAGAGAGAGAGAGAGAGGGGGAGAGGGAGAGGGAGAGGGAGAGAGAGAGAGAGGGAGAGAGAGAAAGATGAAGCCACAGAGCAGCGCGCGCGCATCGCCGAATGCACCGATCATCGTGAAACAACTCGTCGCATCGAATTCTCGGTTTTTCGTTCCGACACTTTACTCCGTTCCGATTTTCACTTTCTTTTCGATCCCGTTTCTCGAACTACATAGCATCTAAATAACAGCGACAGACTCCATAGCCTAGGATCCCGATCGAACTCACACGAGTTTAAAAAATGCCGCGGAAAGGGCACGCGCGGGAAATTCGAATGATCGAAACAGCGAAAGGACGATTTCCGCGATCGAGAAGAAAGTCGTGAATCATTGAAATAGCGACGTTTCCCATCGTCGCCGGTGAGTTTCCTCTCGATCGTGGTGAAATCACGTGGCTCGCATTCTTCATCATCGCCAGTAAATTGTCTCTCGATCGAAGATTTTTCATGACCGAGGAAAATCGTGGAATCATGTGACTCAAGTTTTTTATCGATCTTGATGAACTTGATCTCGAATCTTATCGAAGGAAGATCGCTATAGAAAGGACGAGACAAAATCTGGAAATTATGTAACTTGAAGAAGATTCTCCATGATCGAGAAAAAATCAAGAAAAACCATGGGACTCGCTTTTCCTATCGTTGTCAATGAATTTCCTCTCGATCGAAGAACTTTCACGATGAAGAGAAAATAGAGTCGCGTGACTCATAGTGATTACCATCATTGTCAATGAATTTTCTCTCGATCGAAGGTTTTCCTTGATCGAGAAAAAATCGTGGAATCACGCAATGTACGATAATGAATTTCCTCTCGATCGAGAAGGATCCGTCGATCCGTTCACGGCGAGCGAGAAGCCTGACGTCTTCGACTTCGCGATTGTTCGTCCGAGCTGCTGTTTCTTGCACGCTCGCGTTCTCGGAGACGGAATTGTCGTCCGACGTTGCGCGTTTTCGACGGACCGAGCGATCATTTTCGACCCGCCGCGCCGCGCGGGACAGCGTTTTCTCGAATTCCGTGTCCGTTCTCGAAGCGATCGGTCGTTCTATGGCTGATTGTACATATTATGCATTGACTTTTTAGGCAAGGACACCGCGCGTGATTGGGATGGACCTCCGTCGGCCGCGACGGGGCCCGGTGAAACGGCGCGAGCTAAACGAGGATGTAAATGTTTCAATAAATCCACGTATTTCTACGAAATGTCTCTTTTGTTTGCGGATCTCCAGACCTGGCTTGATTCGTGTTCTCGTCCTTGTTATCCTGATCCTGTCACCGACGTCGACGATACAACGGGTACTCGAAATGTTCCCTGGAAACGATTGTTATGCGCTGATAGGATACTCGCTTTATTTTGTAAGTAATGTCCCTCCGGCCTTACAGTAAGTGGCAATAAATAGTCCCATAAGTTCGTGGCGTTCGTATATTTCTTGGCACTAACGCGAAGAGAAATCACTCGTAAATTGAGGAACAAACCTGTTTTATTTCAATATTTCGCATAATGTTGATGTATTATACAAAGTTTAATATTAAATATTAAATGTAGTGGCTTTGGTATGCATCTATAATACTTAAAGGATTCACACATCGCGGCACGAACTTATGGGACGATCTAATGCAGTATTGCGGATTTACGACGAGGGTGACCAATCATATAATACATCATTAGCAACTCTTTTAAGAGCAGTAAAATAAACAACGTAAATATTATTCGATATTATCGATAAGAAATTGATTTAATACTCGAGCATGAATTAATGAAATTTCATAAAACCATGGATTAACATATAAAAAACACTCGAAACGCAAAAACGCAAAACGCAAATTGTCCCAACAGAATTAACTTCTACCATTATTCGATCGCGTGAAAATTTGTAAATAAAGTTCAAGTGTTCGCTTCGCAAATATTTTACCTACCTACGGTTCTACGTTATCGCGTAAACCCCTTCAGACCCGGCGCACATTATAATGTATCTACACCGTTTCACTACTTCGATGTCTGACGCAATATTAAGTACAAATTGAAATAAGTTTCCATTAAATCATTATATAAGTTTATAATATTTCAGTGAAATAATTTTAACAAATGTAAGAGTAGATTGATTAAGTAACGGTTGATTCAACTATAGTCAACTGTTACCAAACGGCAGTCGAGATAAAGGTAATAAAAGGAAATTCCGATGAATAACTGCCGGTCGAATCGAAAGTTACATTTGAAGCGTCGGTTTCGATACAAGCAGAAGAATTTCGGCCGCAATTGAAGGGAACGATTCAATCTGGACGAATACAAGCTCACTTAGTAGGTTGTGCAAACAAGTAAATAATGTAAATCAATTTTTAATCATTATCGTTAATCGCCATCTTCTTTCTATCTTTGAGATGATCCACTTGTGAGATAAGATCGCGTTAAACAAACAACAAATTGTCTGAAATTTGCCCGATTTACTACAACACGACTTTCTTTTGTTATCCGATCAACCTTGTCCTTCCTAAGAACAGGTTCTATTTCACTTTCTTCATTTAAAGAACAAACAAAGAATAGTAACAATTACTAATCAATTTACTATACCTGCCACATTCAAATCTTCACAACATCCCGGGACCATAGAACATTCTATAAATCCGTAACCTGTTGCTTATTTATCACAATACGACATACAAAAAACTTGTTCTTTTACAATACAAATCACTTCCTTACCCACAAACACTTTCAAATCTTCCCCCATTCCACAGCTAAAACTAAAATCAAGAAGCACATGTCACACCTCCAACAGTAAGCGACTCAAGAAATATTAATTCAACCATCCAATATTTCATTCAACCATTCTAAATATTACTTAAATAATCAACCGCGTCCCATAGTTATTCGATTTTCATCTGAGCTAATACATGCCTCTCGACAACTTTGCCACTGCTATCGTTCCTTTCCCGATCTCCCGCGATAAGCGTTCGATTATAATGTAAAATCTTTTGAACCGATTCGTTAGCCGAACCGTAATCTGTCGATCTTGCGCGCGATAATGCTGGAAACACGCGCGCAAGCAGGTAGCGAGGAATTGAAAATAAGATAAAGATTCACGCGATGTTCTTTCCCGCTGTCATCTTCGAGCGGCGTGGACGCGAACGGCAGTGGCGAAGGGTTGGCGGGGGTGAAGCGGGAAGTGGCAAAGAGAGAAAGAGAGAGAGAGAGAGAGAGAGAGAGAGAGAGAGAGAGAGAGAGAGAGAGAGAGAGGGAGAGAGAGGGAGACAGACGTATCGGAGCAAGTGGAACGAATCGATATCGCCTATCGTGCAAGCACACCAAACACTCGATATTTTGTAATTCGTGCAACACGATCCGAAGCGAAGGTGAACGACCCGGAGCGTTGCACGCGAAAGCTGCCGGACGCTCGCCGAGCACGCTCGAGGACGACGCTGGTGAACTTTGAAAAAGGCGGTCGACTCGACCACCCTCTGGGCGCATCGTTCAGGTAATCGTTACATTAACAGCCCAAGCTCTTGCGCCGGAAAGACGTTAATCGAAAACGAAACGAGCAAAAAGATTCTTTTCGCCCGTAAACTGTTTTTCAGAATTCTCTTGGAGCTTAACATCTTTCTCCAGCGATTCATTCAAAAGCAGTGCGGAGAATTTTGTTTTCATCAATTTCTCGCAGACGTGCGATTTTGTTTAATAATCGTATTGTTTAGTGTAATACATTTTAAAGTAGTAGGGTACATCGAGGCGAATCGGATCAGTTTAGATTTGACAGTGAGAAGCTAATAGTTGAAACTGAGAATCAACATCCTTTTACGTAAATTTCTTATCAATGTCAGCTTTAGTATCAGTAAAGCAAAATGTTAAAAAGCTTAGAAACGTTCGTTTTATAAAGAGAAAACTAGAGTGCTTTGAAATGTATCACTCTATACAAAGTGACTACTTTGCTTCTAAATGAATTGCCAGAGCAAGAGGTTAAGCACCAAAAGAGAATTCTGAAACGCTCTCGATTAACGTAAATATTGATAAGAAGTCCGTGATTATGTATTATATTTGTTTATTTTTATTTCAAGGGCCGTATTTACGCGTAGATATAAATAAATTGTGATAAATAAATTATGATAAGCAAATTACCAGATCTCTGTAGTCAACATCCCAATGTTTTATTTATTAACTCGTTGACACATTCTCCATTTGCGCCAGTAGGATAACAGTAGAACTAACTCGCAAGCAACCAAAACGATACGTTTTCAATATTTTCTTTTCTAATTAACAGTTATTAAGACACAAATTCTCTGAACGAACCTTCACAAAGCTCAACACTTCTAATCACAATAAAACTTCAATGCCCAGTGTCAACGCTAGAAATCCAAATGCCTATTCCCACTTACTCATTTATCGATTTCGAATGAACTAGACCAAAATCCTTATCCCCTTATTATCCTCAAACAAATCCTCCCAATAACGCAATAAAGCAATCTAATTTCGACGATAATACACGGCATAGCGAACACCATCAGAAACATGGAGAAACGTAGCCACCCCTGTGATTCGTATAAAGAGAAATTCCAGTCTGCTCGGTAATTCCACTGTCAAACATCCGTCGTACCCTTTCCCCGGCCGAAGCAGCCGACGCCGAGGGAAAAGCGGAGGCATTAACAAAAATCATGTCATAATATTTGCCTTGCCAGACCGGGCCGGGCCGGGCCGGGTACAATTTGCACGGCTCCTCGGCTCGTCGACTAGCTCGCTTTTTACGTTCGCCGATCCCGATCGTGGATCCGCCTAATCTCCGCTCGCGGAACCGCCGCTCATTAATTACGTGATTCGTTTGGCGGCCGGATACAATTTTTTCGCGGGCACGTACTACCCGGCCGAAGGATAGAATGAACGGCAGCGATCCAACGCGATCGAATCCGTTCGGCGTGTAATGGGGGATTAAACGCGGCCAATCGCGGTTACGCGGCGATCGGTCAAAATCAGCTGGCGTATAACGCGCGATATCGTTACCCGGGGATTATTGTTTGAAAAATCGTCGCGGGGAACTACTCGTTTACCGGGGGTATTCGGGTGAACCGTTGGGAACGGGGAACTGTTTTAGGTGAAAATGGCCGTTCCCATGTGATGCATGGACGATAGTTGTATAACCCCGTACCTTACGATTTATATCTCAACTATGATCGATACAACTGATTTGTTATTAATGTATTAATCTGTATCAATCTTTGTTTCGGAGTATAACAATTGATAATAGAAGAATAATATTAAACTTGGATTCAAAGGGCTCGAGTAATGTTCATGCCTGTTTGATTCTGTTTAAAATCTACACTATGTGTCTGACACGTTATTGTAAGGCAAAGGGTTAAGGATTGGTACCTGTGGTTCTCTACTTTTTAAGTAATTCTTCTAATATTTTATTAATATTAATTTTTGCAATGTTTTTAATACCATCCTCGAAGTGCCATTGAGAAATGTTTTGTAAGATAAGAAATTACATGGACTGACCTAATGTTAGAAAAGTAGGAATATGTAGGTTAGTAAGAATTTTCTTAGATTTTGAACATTTGAATCGTCTTGGAGGAAACGAGGTTGTGATATACTTCGGAAGAAAGCAAAGAAATGAAATGCCAAGGAAATGAGATGATTGGATGAAAATAGATCTGAAAAGTGCAGTAGAGTTAAAATAATGGATAGAATCGTTGCGGTCGAGCGAATACGTTCTCTGGTACATATATCGATTCTCTTTTCAACAGACACCACCGGCCGAATTTATGGCCGTCGTGTTTTTACTATCTTATCTACCCCTTTTACGTCACGCATTAAAAGTTCTTATTAAGCCTATCTAGCTTTTATTGGCCTTAAATCGACCCCCTAAATCGAGCGTCATTTTTCTATTGCCGTGAATTTTTAACATCTAGGATCGAGGTTGTAATTAGCTTTAATTTTGTTTTTTTTACACCTGTTTGATATTTTCATTAGTTTATTAACGATCGTAGTTTCATCGAAGATTAAACCGTTCACTTCGTTTCCATTTGTTTATTTTTGAATACGTATTATCTTTTAGACAGACTAAACAGATTATACGGAATCTGGAACTAGAAAACACTCTATGAAAAATGTATTTACATACACCAAACTTTACTTATCGAGCTCCAACATTGCCCCGACAATATTTGCCCAAGATTCTCACGAGTGTTACCGTTTTTCAAGACCACTTTACACTGGCCAAGTGACCTAGTGCTACTTATTGTCCGTCTTAATCTTTCTATCCCAGAACATTCAAACGCAAGGTTCTGACTCGCAACTCACGGTGAATATGAATTAACTGCTAAGTATTCTTCCACTCTGGAAGATGATTTTAACATTAATACTCTGGAACAAAAGCAATTGTTATCGCTGTACGTTGAGGACGAATTATAACCGTTGCATTCGAGTTTTCTTCATTAAAAATATTCTTTGTTTAATCCTTCTTCGTTAACACTACAACTACCAGATATTTCGCAATTATCGAAAATATGAACCTATTTCTCTAAAAAATCACTAAAGTTAATTCCGTAATACTAAAACCGACGTATAACGCCATCGAAATCTCAACAAACGTACAGATTCCGCATACAGAAACTCCAAAAGCACGATTCCATTATTCCCTACACCCAGTGTTAACACATCGACTGTCAAAAGTACTCGTCAAAACTCCCACACACTCGAAACTTAATAAATCAAAAACCAAAACCTCAAGGTCCTCGAATAACGATTGTTCTCTCATTCCTAATCTCATTCCCAACAAAATTCAGTTCTTTCGTTACATCGCCAAGAAAATCAACGTTCAACAGAACTACCAACCAATCAAACTGCCATTCCAACATTCCTTCGCAGAAACCTCAACAGATTCATCAAATTATTCAATTGATTTCCAATTCATTTTACCTGTTAGCAAATCAACTTCACTAACTTCTTACAGAGACATATATTACTTCCTCAGCGATTGCAAAAGAAAGAAACATCTCCCTTTTCCCGTTGGATCCAGTGTCAAGTTCATGCAAAAAACGTTGTCACGGCGGTCGAGGTGTTAACTAACGTTCAGTCGAATTAACAAACTCCGTAGTCCCAGCGAGCACATCCACCGCCGACGATAAAACCGACCGATGAAGCGTTAAATTTCATCCGAGGGGGTTTCTACCCTTCGCGTCTTGGCTGTGCCGGCTGGGTGACGCCGGGAGAGGGCCGCAGAGAGAGGAGAACACCGACCGCGGCTACAGGCACGCACGCGAAACGTCCTCTCCGTCGATATCGGCCTCTCTTCCCCACCACTTCCGCTGGCGACGGCCCCCCTACCCCCACTCCAGGCCTCCAGGCCGCTCCCCACTTCCCTGGCTTGCGGCGTCTCTCCCTCTCCGAACGTTTCTCGGCTCCCTCGCTCGCTCGGCCGTTCCTTTTTTTCCCCTCCCGTTTTTACGCCCCTACCACCGCCGCGTCTCCGCCAGTACATTTTACTCCACCTTTCAACCGTTCTCCAGCGTCGAGACTCTTTCTCTTTCACCCTTGCCTTTTTCCCCGTTGCTCCGTTCTTCCGACGGTGATTCTGCTTTTTTCTGCCCCTCTTCACTTTCTCGTAGCGATGGGAACAATTCCGAGGATCGCCGGCTGCGTCTTGTTCTCGCGGAGTTGATGATGGTGATGATTGGAGTGTCGGGGAATGTGTTAGCTTGCAGCGAAGGCTTGTTTCATTGATTCGTAACGGACGAGTATTTTATGATCTATGTTGCGTCATTCAATGTCCTCGCGCGGTTCGGTGGGTATACGGTGTTGATCGTAATGATCGGTAGTTGGGAAAGTTTTAAGTTGTAGCGAAAGTTTCTTACGTTTTGTTGATGTATAGGGGATATCAAATATTTTGTGGCTTACGTCACGTTATTGAACTGTGCACGTGCAATGTTTGGTAAAGTCGGTTAGTATTTTATGGTGTATAAACGTGGCAGTGTTAGTGTTCACGTATGCAAACTGATAAGAAAGTTGGAAGGTCTATTATTGTATTCAATGAGAAGCTGTTCCGAAGGCTATTCGAAAAAACTCAGTTTTACAAGTATAGCTGCGAGACAACAAATAGAAACAGAATGTCACGGACAGACATTCTCCTCGCAGCAGATCAGTGGAGGCAGCAAGCAAAGATCAGACAAATTGTACTCAATGCACACTGACATTAGAGGAAACAGCCTGTTTTATGACCCACACATTTTGTTAATTAAAAGAATATTAATTAAAAGTAATCTGGCAAGGTACTACTATTACACCAATATACTCTACAAAAACTTCAAAAACTACTCTACAAAAAGTTTTAAAAATAGACACCAGAACACCAAGTAAATTCTATTCAGCCCTCCAAAACTACTCACACGTTTCACCATAATACCCTAAGATCCACCCAAACAACAAACAGAATACCAAAGAAGTCCTATTCGGTGCTTACACCAGGGAACTATAATTTCCCAAAAAAAGACAACTCACCGAGGACAGAGAAAAACGAAAAGCCCCGACTTTCGACTCGTTGCCAACACAAAGAACCGTTTGCTCTTCGGTCAGACTCGGAGCCGGTCTATCCCCGTTAAAAAAGGGGGTAACCGAGAATCATTGCTCTCATCGCTACTTCCTCGTGTCTATTTTTCCACCTCGTTCCCCTTTCCGTCTTATATCTCTGGCTCCCGCCTTTTCTTCCTGACGTTCCAGGGACGTGGTCGTCCTCTTTCCACACAATGCCACGAGTCCCGTCTCTTCTCTGTCTCCTAGGTTTCTCGCCCTCTATACCCTCTCCGTCTCGTTGCACGTCCATTCCCGTCGCGAAGCGCGGAGGAGAAGAGCCTATATCGAACGAGCTCTCGTACACGTACTCCTCCGCACACGTACACGGACACACACAGCCGGGTCGTACTGGTTTCCGTGTATCTACCTGTGTCTGTATGCATGTACGTGTCCCTCTTTCTCTCTCACTCCACGCGGGAGTATGGGTGTATAAGCGCGAGGGCGGGAGAAGCGAGCGAGCGAGCGAGCGCGCGAGAGCTGCCCTGTGTACAATCAAACATTGTTCATGATTTAGTCAAATATTGGCGAGATACACAGGTTTGTAGTACCTCTCAATGTATATCTGGCTGTGTATCATGCCGAATAATCCGCGGGAGATTGCACCTCGATTGTCCACCCGTTAACTAAGACTCGTTACGCCGACGCCGACGCCGACGGCGACCGGCCCGGCGAGCGAGACGCGTCTTTTTTTCGTGTTCGACCCGTCGTTCGACAATCTGACGGGAGATCGTTGTGACTGGAAGCTGATCGTTGCATTGGACCGATGTTTCCCGGGATAATGAGGATTTTGGTGAATAGTTGACTCGGCTGAAAGAGAGTTCCTTTTGGTTTTGAAACTTTCGGTTTCACAGCGTTTCAAGGAGTTATAGTTGAGCGATAGACTGTTTACTGATTTTAAAAATTTCCCTAGAAATGCAAAATCGAATCATTATTAATAGAATCTATTTTACTCGATTAACACGAGTGTAGCTTCGATCTAACAAACATGTGAAATACATAAAATAATATATATTCTTAAAGTAACTTACTATTATTGCAATCTTTCCACGACTGAAAGAGTTTTTATTATTTCGTGGTAAATCATAGAAAATTGAAGAAGTGCTAACCGATTTTCCCAGCGAGCGGCTCAAATATCGATCGCGTTGGATTGTAAAGTGTCGCGATAGAAGCTGGAATCTTTTATTATTAGTATAATTGCTTACAATATTTTTAACGTTCGATACAACGGTGGACGTCGGGGTTTATCGATATTTTCGTGCGGCGTGGTATCGTAATTGTGGTCACGTGACGCGGTAGTTTTATCCCTTTGATATCGATAGCCAGTTTCACGGGTCGCGGGAATGCGTGTCTGCATTGCGTCGCCTGTATGCAGATATTTGCACTGGGCGTATATGTGCACGCGGTGTTAGTCAGGCTAATTTGCAGCTTCGTTAATTTATGGTTGCGCAAGCGTGAATTTCGCGTCGCCAGCAAAGGCGAGGAGTCAAGGTTCGTGGGGAATCAGTGACAAGATGTCTGACCGGAGAAGCGCCGCGCAGCCACGATCCACTCCGTCGAAACGGAATTTTTTATTTTCAGCTGTATAAATCGGCGTTCACTCCTTCGACGATACGAAATTCCTTTCACTGAGAAGTTCTGAATTTTTGCGCCACCGCTGATTGGAAATTAGAGACCAATCGAGAATGGAAACGAACTTTTTAGCCGTGAAGTTTGGAATTGTTATGCTACCGGAAATTGGAGGAAGCTAATCGAAAATTAGAAACGAATTGAAAATGGAAGGAAGTTTTGTAGCCGTGAAGTTTGGAATTTTTGAGCGACTGGGAATTGGAGTAGAGCAATAGGAGATTAAAAAGAAATTGAGCATGGGAAGAATTTTTTTTAGCGGCGAACTTTGGAATTTTTTCGTTATTGAAATTGGAAATGAAAGAGAGGAACGAATTGAAAATGGAAATCGTAAAATCGGAATCTTCTGCTGCAAGAATATAGAATATTTTGCTTCGAAAAATTAAAATTCTCTGTAACAAGGATCTTTTAGAACTCCATGACAGGCAAAAATGATAATTCTTGCAACACACTATTTATAAAAATAATTATTCTCGAACTGCATGGAAGTATAAAATCTCAGCACACCGAAAGTTGGATTCTTAAATTATAATAATTGAGTTCTTTTGATCGCGAGGTGATTTCACCATTGAAAGAGGAAGGAAAATATTCTTGCATTCTTAAATCGCAATCACAGCGCTACGACTAGAATCGACACACGAATAAACAAAACGTAATCGTGAAACGAAGTTAAAGGAGAGAAAAGGGGGAGTAAGTTGAACGCAGAAAACTTCTCGTCGTTCGAATATCGCGTAATATCGAGGAAGATATCGCGGAAAGCTTAACGCCGAGTCACCGATTGAATAATACGAGATAAGCAGTGTCGCCTTAACGCCGACACTTAAGTGTAGCATACCGATCCTGATTTTTCCGGCTAAGACGGGCTCTCCCAGAAATCTGCACTCATTCCTAATACATACTTGTATCTACATACACGTGTCTATATATTAGGTAACCGAAAGGTTCGTGTGATTTTTCGAAATAACATTTAAACGCGTATAAGAAGTTTCATAAAAAATTATGTTATTCAATAAAATTGTACAAATAAGTTTACTGTTAATATTGAATGATTTACGTATGACTTAGTTCTCCGTTGTAAGCACAAATAAGAAAGGTTATTGATTTTTTTAGTGTCAATTTTTACGTTGCAGCATTATTTATTTATTAATATATCTTTATAATATTAAACATTTGTATTCGATATTAATTACTTCAAATTGTAATTGCTTCCGAGCAATTCGTGAGCACATGATCGACAATCACCATAGTAGTTAACGTGTTAATATAATATTTCGTTAATCATCGCCTGGTTGCCAACTAAACGTGAGTATAACGAATCGTCATTTCGTTCTGTTTCGGCAGCTGGGTGACAGTGTTGCAACGCGTGAAAGTGCAGAAGCATAGAAAACCAGTATAAAATAATATAATATAATAATAATAGTTTCGCAAAATATCGCTTTTTCCAAATGAAATATCGATTTGTATTGTATCTATTCTCTTTTCATAAAAGTTTCTGTTTTTCTGGAAATCTAACAAAAATCTGAATTATTCAAGTTCAGGGTTATGAAACCCATAAATTCGATATTAAATATCACAAGCATTATTCGATAGAATTCTATATAGATTTTAATTGAAGCAATTATATCAATATATAACATTCTTATTCCCTCTTTAAGAAGCTCCAACTTCCAAGTTCCATACGAATGAACAGTTAATTTCCCAGGAATAATAAAATAAACTATACGTCAATAAATGCTTGTAAATCTAGCATTGATAATTTCCACTACAATTTTCATTCCACCAAACTGCAGTACAAACTATTTTGAAAACAGCCGATACTATAATTATTGCTATAACACAATTACAACCACGTTACAATCTCGATCATCGAAAACTCCAAAGTCAAGGTTGCCGATCGCACTCGAGAAATCTCATCCAGCCGATTCAATAATTCCAGATCGCCGATTACACGTAAGTAATGACACGGCAAACGTAAAAATCGGCGAGCAGCCAACGAGCGTACGCGATATTATAATTCCTGCGGCGGGATCGCGAACACGTTTAATCGGTAACGGCTGATCGGCGGATTTTAAAATTCAAACAAATACCCGCTGAAATCATTATTAATAATCCGGCCGGCTATTTATTTTTAAACAATCGGCCCGGTCGTCGCGCGCCGGATAAATAACGAAATCATTCTAGGGTTGCGCGCGATTAAAAATAAAAATATTATCCCGTAACGAGCGCGTAATAACAAACAGTATACCGCTACAGAGAGAGAGAGCGTGAGAGAAAGGAAAAGAGAAAGATATATATTTTTCATGAAACGTTAGAAAGAGAGAAAAAGGGGGAGAGAGAGGAAGGGTGCACGAGCGGGATCGATTAGCGTCGCGCTGCGAATTTCATTTTAATAGAGTGTAATGGCTTTATGGAAATACGATATAATTCGCTGCACGGCAAACATGATAAAAACTGCAAACAATTTTGATACATTTCACGCATCGCGCAGAGCAACGGGCCCGTATAATTTTCAATTTCATTTTATAACTGGATCGAGAAACGAGGCAGCTCGGCCTCGCTCGCTCTTTCGTTCGTCCTTCGTTGTTCCACCACGGGGAAAATAATGCGACGTGAAAAAAGCATTCGGAGAGTTAATTATTCGGCGAGAAAGGGAACAGGGCGGGAGGGGGGACGATGCGTCGACGATTAAACGATCGGGTTAATCGATCGAAGCGAACGTTTTCTGATCGAAAACTCGTTTTACGATCTTGTTGCGCGGAGACATACGATCGACGACGAAGTGGAACAGGGTACGACAGTTTTTCTTTTTATTCCGGGTCTCGTTTTTCTTCCTTTTTTCCCCTGTTCTTTTCATTCCACCCTTCCTTTTTTTCGGTAGGTATGTACGTTGGTAGTGCTACAGTTTCACCGTGGATCGAACGAATGAAAAAGAGACGGAACGCGCCGAGCAGTGGATTTATACGGGCGAATGTTATTCCATTCTGTTTCACGCGTGACATAATACCAGCGGTGCCCCTTTTAATTAACGTTACTACAATTAACCGACGCTCTCGCGGATGGGACAAATATTTGAGGCATGGTTACTTATCTCTATCCACTTTCCCGATATTTGGTGGAAATGTACCGTACGCCCGTTTTTCATTCGCTCTGTTTTATCTTTCTTCCGCGCCGGAAACGACGCGTTAATGGATCCGCGTGTGCCCCGGGGGAAGAAGATTTCTCTTATGTGTTCAAGGATTATGTGTCTCGGCCGCGAAATATTTCTAAGAAGTTCCTTAAGATCACGATCTCTTCGTCAACGTGAAACGTTTTCTTAACCTAAATTTATTCGCGATCGTTATTATTTTTTCTTTGTACTCCCGACGAATAGACTATTATTATTACTTTGCTTGCATCGATGTCCAATACAGACTTATCATTATTATTCCTCGTGTACACTTCCGTTCAATACAAAGTTACTATTATTATCCTACTTGTATTTCTGATCAAAACACTATTTCATCCACTCCCAACCTTCAACCCTTACCAAGTTCGGGGTTGCTCTATATAAAACCTCAAGATCCCCAACGCATTAAATTAATTTGGCAAATTCTGCGGCCACCTTCCATATTTCTCAGTTCCCCTACTAGCTTATCCTATAAATTTCGAGTGTAAATTCAACGCATCAAGTCCCAGTTCTTCCTTCGATCTCCCTCGTGTACTCATCAACGCTTTCTTCCCCGCAACAATTCCAGCATCGCCAACCAGAGCTGCTTCCTACTTACTTTCGTCAATAAACCTTTGCTCCAATTCGAGCGTCGCGACTCTGGTTCGTCGAATGCGTTGAAATGGCGCTATTTTGCTCGCACCTTTGATCCACTGGTAAGGTCCCGTTCAATCCCCACAACCGCCCGCCGTAGATTCATCTCTTATCGCAATCAGGATTATAGCGATCCTCCAGACAGTTTCAATTTCCATTCCCGTCCAGGAAATTGGCCCCGGGTGTCTGAGACGTATCCCGGTATTGGGCGCAAGCAAGCCGAGCAGAGCGTATCCGCCGGCTGATTTTATTAGCGAACGTCCCATTAAGACCAGGATTACATTCTAATTAACAAGGAGTTTGTCGTGCGGCCGGACCCCTAATCCGTTTACGAAAATTTCAATTTCTCGGCCGCACCTAAGTAAACCCCGGTGGTGCCGGCTTAAGCCGCCGCGGATCCGCCGGACACGCGCGGACCGCCGCGCAGACTTTGCCTTTTCGAGATACACATCGAAATCACGCGGGCTAATCCGCCATCCCGCTCCAAGGAATTACGGGGAGAGGAATCACCGAGGAAAACCGATTCCCCGAGGGTTACATCTTCGATTCTCTGATTCTCGCTTCCCGTTTTGAACGTTTCGTCTTCTTTTCCAGTTGATCGACGAGGTTCATAGGTAGCTAGTGTGTGTTTGTTTTGGTCGATGTACTGTGATTTTAGGGTTTCGCGCGGTAGATTTTGAAACATTCTGTTGGTCGTCTGGTTAGTATGTTGTCGATGGTTTTTGGGAACATTGTTCAGAGGAATTGGAATTTTCTATTTGGGGAAATTAAAATTTCCAGAATAGAAGTGTGACAGTTTTTGGTCTGAATTTGGTCTCCTTAGATCGAATTTGGAACTTTCTTCCTAGAAATTCGAGTCTTCGGAAATAATTGATACTCTGTGTTTGGGGACAGTGGAACTCTTTGTATGCAAACCAGAATTCACTGTTTGGGAAGATTGAAATTTTATGATCACTGAACAGTGAGTGCTCTTTTCATTAATTATCTACAAACAACAAATAAAGTGTGTCCTAGTGATATATTTCACAAATACTTGCGTTTTTCGTACCACTAAAATGTAAACATTAACGGCGATTATTTAGGGATTATTTATTAACTTCTCAATAGCAATAGCAATTGCAGTAATGGATCAGTAAAGAATCTTTCTGAATATAATGCAATAGCTTCCTGTAACATTATCATGTAAAATAAAAGAATAAGTAATACCATACAGCAAAATCATCGAGAAACCAATTAGCAACCCTACAAATAAAGTGTACACTAACAGCATCAATATTCTGACAACAATTCCATCGAACAGTATCCAAACTGTCGCGTGTACGTTCAGTCTCGTTCGTCAGGATGCTCTCTTCCCTTTTTCCCGTTTTCCGCGCGGGACCACGGGTTAGGGAATCGATTGCCAGCTGGTATTTGGTTATCGGGGAGTTACGTAACACGGCTGGTAATCTCGCGTGGCAAGTCCCTCCGTAATTTCCCCATACGATGTCGCGCGCTCGTGCGCTCGCGCGGCCGCCTCTGTTTGAGTGTGCTTGAGAATCTTCGGTCGAAAGTTTCTCAAGGATCGAGGGAACGCGTTGCTTTCCTGGAAAATGTTGCGCAGGTGAAATGGAGTTGCGAGCCCGACAGCCACGGTTGGCTGGCGGGGGCCGAGGGGAAGGGAAGGAGGAAGAGGAACGCTGGTACCGGGTGCATGTTGAGACAAAAGAGGATCGGCGGAGAGGAAACGAGCCGGGAGTCGAGGGAAGTCGGCGGAAGCAATATAGATTGGGAAATGATTTTACGTGGCCTGGGAAGAGGACTTATCGAGATGAACAGGGAGGAAGGTGAACGCGAAACGAACGGCCGTGAAGTGGAAGAAGAGAGAGGATAAGGGTTGAAGCGGCGGAAGAAGAGAAATATTTTGTATGGCGAGGAGGATTTTTTGGGATTGAAAGGGAAGGAGATAGAGTTGAAACGAAGAGGTGGAAGATTGAGAAGATAGAGAATCGAGAAGAAGAGATTAACAGAGATGAAGGGTTAAGATGAAGTGAGGTAGAAGATGAGTTTGAAAATGGACGAGAGTTTAAGAAGAAAGGAGAACGAGTGGAAGAAATGGAGAATGAACGATAATTTGACGTGGGGAGATTTCTTGGAGTGAGAAGGACAAAGTAGATATACGAGAAAGAGGTGAACAAAGGCTGAGAGAAGAAAATGTGGCAGCTGAAGCAGAGATCCCACTGGCACGAGACGAGAAGAAAACAAAGGCGAATCAAGTGGATGCAGATTACAAGAAATGAAGAAACTTGAGTAAATTAAGGAAAAAGTGGGACGAATTCCACGCAATTGCGGAAGAAGGAGAGTCATTCAGTTCAAAGGGAACAACACAAAGGAAAAATAAAATCATTTCATAGGAAGAAACAACACGGTGAAGAAATAACGAAAATGAGGAGATTCATTTTGCATTGCCCAAGAAGGAGACCATTGAAGGAAGTAAAAAGCTCGTGCAACATAGACCGACCCGAACTGACGGGGAGAGAACTAATTTAAAAGTAACTTTTCATAAACAGCTTTACACGAAGAATAAATTGACACGCGAATTTCACCAACAGCTGGAGTCTCTCCAAGCAGGCTTTGACCTGCTCTGACAATCGCGGCCCATTAATTTAATCTTTTAATACGACGCGAATTCTGCGCGCGATGCACAGCGCTCGTTCTCCGGAGCCAGCAAACAGAATCGCCGGGAAGACCCGTAGAATTCCTAGGACCCGCGAAGACAGGGTCTTCATAAAAATTCAGGCCAACGAAGCGACAACCCCCGAGACAATCCGAGCCCCAAAAGCCACGAAGACGCGAGCAACTCTCCGGAAACGAACGTAACCGGTGACACGGAACCAGTTATCCACATAGAAAGTAGAATCACAATTTTCAGCGGAAAAAGAAAGAGCCCGCAGAAGTTCAAAAGACCAGAAAAAGTAGAAGGTGGAACAACAAATTCTCTGAAACAGCAACCCTGTAAACAGAGATAGAGAAATATAGAGCTCGTAAAAGGGTTGGCAGACAGAAGCATAAAAGGAACACGGTACAGGCAAAGCGAGACGAGAACACCAAACGAGAAAGAAGCTGTAAAAAGAGAAGAAGCAGAAGGAAGAAGAAGAAGAAAAAGAAGAAGAAGAAGAAGAAGGAGAAGAAGTGTTGAGAAGTTTCGGACAAGTTGGTTGAGGCAAGGGAGGAGAGAGAGGAGAAATCGCGAGAGGGACGGAGCAAGGAAGGCGTAGTGGGGTCACGAGGGAGGCGAAGAGGAGGAGAGGCTGCTGACGCGTGTGGGAGCGGCTATCAGTGAATATGAGCGCGTTTATCAGCGTGGGGGTACGTCGGCCATGTTGAGCCTGCGTTCTGGCTCCGCGACCGCGTCTCCCCCACTCTTTCCTCTTCTCCCACTCTTGGCCGTTATCGCGTCGTCTTTCCCACTCCCTTTTCCACCCTTTCTCTCTTTTCCCTGCACGCGCTGTGCCCCTTTTCCCTCGCCGGCCTCGTCCATCCGTTGCTCCCACCACGTCGGTTGTCTTCCTCACTCCCAGCTCTCGACTCCTGCCTCCCCGTTCAACCAACCGCCAGCCTCCTCTCCCCGCCGACCTGTTCGTCCCTCTCAGTCCGACGAAGGCGCGTCAATACCTCGGCCGAGCGTGCTTTGCACCCCGCGAAGTCTCGTGGGCCGCGTTCGCTCGGGCCAACCAGAAGGCAAGCTGATACCCCGGCGTAGCGATGGCAACGCTTTCCTCGCTCGACCGCCGCCGACGGCTACCCGGCGGCTCCCGCCGCTATATAGCCACTTTTCCATCCTCCTCCCGCGCCCCGGAAAATCACGAGAAACGAAGGAGAGACCGGCGTGCCGCATTCGAGACCGACCAACCCTCCTAGCTGCTGGACCTAGCCGCGTTCACTGGGCTACCGGGGAAAGCCGCGCGATCGAACGCTACCAAGCCCGTCGGGATCGAGATCTTTGGGGATGCTGGATGATGTGTATATTGTTACTTGGAATGACGGGACTATGGCAGTGATGCAGGAAGGGATGGAGAAAGCGACGGGATTGATGATGGGTGTTTGGAATAGGTGAGATTGGAGAATGGAAGATTTAAAGATGATTCGTGGATGATTCAAGATGGAATCGATGATACCGGTGAAGGGATTGATTCGTTGTATGACTGGTTTGAATGGGATTTGGAAATTTTAAGAGTGGTTTTTGAAAGTGCTCGATTTGGAAGTGTAGACGAAGTTGTTGAGATATTCTTTGGGGATGTTGATAGTTTTTGAGTAGAAGAATTGCTAGAATTCTGTTAAAGCTGAAGGGGTTAACGAAGATGCTGTAGGAATGTTGGAATTTTCAAATTTAGATTTAGGTGAACGAGTCGGGGTGGTCTGGGAACGTTGAAATGAACCTGAAACAATATTTAACGTAATATTCCTTTGTCTCTTGAAAAGATCATAAGACAGGGGGTTAAAAATGATCGTTACGGATCAAAGGACACTTGGAAGATCTCGAACCAGACAAAGAATCTAATGAGTTTCTTCGGGAATTTTGCGATTGGATCGTTGTTGTAGGCGTGTCGGCCGATCGATGCGCGAAATGAAGGGGTCGGATGATCAACGGTGGGTTTCGGCTGTTTTTTCTTGAGCAAATCGCGGGAATAGCAGTCTGAATCAACGTCGTGAAGACGACACGACGTCGTTTCGGCGTCGCGGCGAGAGGCACCGGCCTGTGAAATATTAAAACACCCCGTGAGACAGGGGTTACGCTCTCCCCGAGCCTCTCGCTGAAATGAATTCCAGTCCGAAGCTGCCACGGTGAATCGACTATGACGGAGGATCTTTCCTCTTTCGGTTTCTGCATTATTTCGTATAATGTTTCCTATCGAGGACAGAATAAACTGTTCTCTTAACTTGTTCCATTATAACATCGTGTCGATCCCCGGTGGAAATTTCCAACAAAATTTAACGAATATAAATATATCGGATCATTTTTCAAAATTGAATTTAAATATACTGTTTTCTGCTTCTTGCTTCAGTGTGAATACAAGATTTAGAGTAAAGAATGAGAGAATGTATAAACGATTTTCCTTTTTCGAACTCTCTCTTCAACAACAAAGTATACAGCGATTCGTCATAGTAAGCCTTATACTCCTGAAGAATGACTGCGATGAACCTACAAGTTTCAAGCACAAATCACTTCCGGTGTTGTAAAAGTTCTGAGACTTATTTATTGCTCTTGGTTCATATGTATGGTAACTCTGAAGTTCCACCGTTATATTCGCTAGAATATCGTAGATAATTATTTTGCATTCAAGAGTTACATATCACGGAAAGGTTTAAAAAAATAATTATAATAAAGTCATGAATGGTTAATAGTTAGATGAAGAAACGATTTAAATCTACATTAAAAGTACATGAGACGGTGAAGAATTGTTCGAGGATTCTCAGAATCAAGAAAATTAGCTCTCAATTCGGTTCGCGAATCGTTTTCGCGATTTCTAGAACGCGAAATCCCGTTCTCCGCGGTTTCCGCACGATTAATGGAACCTTTTGTGTGTTATTTTCGAAAAAATTCCACGGGGTCGGGCGCACGGTCGCGTAATTTCCTCGATTGGAACGACAATCGGGTTCCGGGCCAGGGACGCGAAATTGAAAACGCGGTTTCGAGGCTGGGGCGATTGATCGCGGCCGCATTATGCGTGAAAAGGATTCCCTTGTATTGATAAAAGTAGGATCATTGTGGGCAGCATGTAATCAGGCCGAAACACCGCCGCGCGGAACTATTTAATTCGCCGGGATCGATGGAAATTGAACGGCCGCGGCTCGCCAGCGGGTTCGTTGATTATTTGCGGATACGTTGATCAGTGCTTTATCATAGTTGGCGGCTACGTGGAAAGAGATACTAGAATAAATTAAATAACACTCATTTTTATTTACTTTCCTGTGTAACGTACATATCTGAATATCTAACACGATTTGTGTTGCTTTGACCATTACGTTTTATCGATGTGATAAATTAACAATATTGCTATGAATTTTTGCCAAGCTCCAAATCAAATTAATGGAACATCATAATTGCAAATGAAAAATAAAAAAAAATGAAAAACAGAATTCGTGTTATTTACACGGCTTGGCGTAGACAATTTTCATACGTTAATATTGAAACGGGAGAATATTTTATTTAATCGTATCTACTTCCAACTTTTCAAATTTTATTTATTTCATTTGTTTCGTTTGTTTTATTTATTTTGAAATTTCTATGATACAAAGAAATGATGTACATTAAACACTATTTTTGTTACTGTAACAACTGTCTATTTAGAATGTTTATATTCGACTCATTCGTAATGAAGGCGGCGCGATGATAATGAGAATGGTATTAGTAATATTAAAAGACTGAAGTGTTCTTGAAAGCACGAAACGATTACACGCGTTACAGCGGCAAATGATTCTAATAAAACTCTAGCGCGAACCCCAGTCCAGGCTTCTCCGAGCGAACCACCCCACGGCTACGCCCCTACGACACGGTTATTGTCGAGCTTACCCTTTGTACTTCATTATAGATGAATAGAGCTAAACGGTACGCCCGGTGACCTATGAATAATTGGCCGGATTAATGCGCGACAATCTTCCGATAGGCCGGCTAATGACAAATTAAAGCGTATCGCATTAACCAACTAATATTCTATATCAGTGCCCATTTAAATGTTTGGACACAAAGTTATTAACTTCACTTCCGGACCGTTTAACTAATATACGTGCGTATATACTCTGAACAGTCTGCGGATATTTATGCAAATTTGTATTTTGCTAAACCAATTTGTTTAATTAGGCAGCTATTAAATAGAAAATCAAGTCTCCTTGCGGTCGGATATTATTCAACGATGTTATCGGCTGTTACAATCTCATTAGTTCAAAGTATTCCGAATCGTATCACTCTTAAAACTAATATTTCGTTGCGTTCCTTACATTATGCAAAATTCGTATGAATTGTAAAAATACAATTTTTTTTGAAAAAGAAACTTTATATTTCCAATCACATATCACGCATAAAACATTCAACAAACAAACCTAACGACTAAGACGCAACTTTCAATCCGATTGCAGACTACAATCCCCAATTACCAATTACAACTCACCATAACTATTTCCAATTGTACATTAGCAACAAACAAAGATCACAGAAAATAATCTTCGATACAAGTGAACAGAACGTAACTCGCATGACCAAAACAAAACTCAACGTCCAGTTCAATCAACCCCCACATTAGAGTCGTCATTAACACCTAATCAGCTTACCTTTCGCCCGACTACGAGCCCATGACAGAATAATCCTTAATCCACTTCCCATTTTTCCATCGACAGGTCCCCGACCTCCCTAACCCCCTCCAAAAGAGAGAAACAGGAGCAAAAAAAAGACAGTCGAGGGGTGAGAAATCAGGTGTGACGGATCAAAGGCGACCGCACATGTTCCGTTCTCGCGGATAACGCCGCATGGTCGTCCGCTTAATTATGCGCCATTATCCGGTAACGCGATTTAAACCCCGGCCCGACAATTTGTCGATTGTTTTAAACTCCGGCCCACGGATCGTCCTTTTGTTACAGCGATCGCGGCCGGATCGTTCGAAGCGATCAAACGAGAAAGGGTTGAAAGCGTGGGCGAAGCGGAAAACAGTCACGCTCGCCGCGTTCACGGTTTGTTACACGCGGCCTGTAACGCTGCGACGCAGGCCCGATGATTCCGGGGCTGTTTGTTATTGGTAAATCTAAACAGGCCGATGATCGTTTGCCAGCTTCCGGGGGACGAGTCCTGTGATCCCCAGGATGAATTACTCGGAACCCGTTCTGCGGCTGGTTTTGTAAATCACCGTCTGATTCGAGCCTGTAACGTTCTGGCAGCAAATATTGTGCACCGGCACACCGGTTTTCGGTTCTTTCCGATTTCTCGTTTCGTCGAATCCTTATTTTTCTTTTCATTTCTCCGTTGTATGATTCGTAGGGTTCGTGACTTTGCGATCGGATCGCGGGCAAGTTGGGTGATAGGGGTGGTTAAAGGTTCAGAGGGATGATTGCAATGGTATTGTCGCACCGCGGCAACCTTTATGTAAATTTTCCGTCGGCCTGGATCGTTTCGCGGGAACTGGAATTAGGGGATTTGTTTATTTCGATTCACGGGTTTATTAACGCTTTACATGGATCCCGAATAAATGGCGCTGTTTGGACCGCGGCGGGATTTAGCGACGCGCATCGCTCTGCGGCTTTTGCTTGTTGCAGCGCACGCTGGTTGGGGGACTGAGTTATTATGTTGTTGAACTCTTGCTCTATGATTTCTTCCGTAACTGCACTTGATAAGACTGTTTTATGATTCATGATTTACTAGAAAGAGAAAGGAATTTTATACTCATTCTATAGCTATGTTTAATTTAAAGCATGATGATTGATAGACAAACAGTGTGTAATTTGAATTCCAAGGAACTGAATAACATTTATGTTAATTTTTCATTGCGATGCAACTTGACATGGATACTATGACATTCAAATTTGTAAGTTATCATATATTTAATCCTATGTAGTCTTAATTTTTTCAAACAAATCGATTTAAATATTTAAATTCTCGACAGGCCAAGTTCCCGAATATCTAAAGAAAGGTGTTAACTTTCGAATACTGAAATATTTAAACATTAAAACCCTCAAGAGATTCAATTTTCAAATATTTACACTGTCAACATCTGTTTCAGTCTTTCTTCGATTACTAAAGATTAAGAAACTATTTTCTTCGCTAGAAACGTGTTACTCAGAGCCCGATTCAATGATAAACAACCGTATTCGATGAAAATTGAGTTAATAAATCCGCGAAGATCGTCAGTCGTGGAAAGTACAAAATCATCTCGTCTCTAACAATTTTGTCTTTACAGTACGATCGCCGGCATGGTTGTGTGGTGGCTTTGCCGAGTACACCGTCGTCGATCGGCGACGAATTAAAACCGGCCAGCGTGCTATTGATTAGGAATAATTACTGTTAACGAGCGCGATTAAAAGCACGGGGAACACGGTCGCCCATCGTTATTAAATGTAAACAACGATGCTTTTTAACGATCGTTCCCGGCTGATTTTCGAATTCCCGATTCCCGGGGCCATCCCCACACCCACCTCTATCACCGCCGCCATCGCTCTAAATAATCACCGGAACTTCCCGCGCCCGGATTATTTTAACCGGCCGAAAATGCGCTCGGTCTGTTTGCCCTGGCGCGCATAAATTATCGAATGAAGTAAAACCGAGCGGTCCCGGGGAACGACGGACAATTTCGTCGCGACGGGCCGGCATAATGCCGCAAACGATAATTGCTAAACGCGGATTTCATTAACACTAGAACACACCGGCGGATACGTACGGATTCATCGAATCATCGGGGCGCTCGCGCCGCTACGAATTATTATACGAATTAATTTCGTGGATGAACCGTTCCGTGATGTCGTTCCTTTTCATCTCCTTGCGTATTCTATAATTAAATCGGATCGATTCACTCGAATATGAATGTTCTGTAATCGAATTTTTCCCTGTATTCGTTGTAGTTAGAATTTCATTCGGATCAAGTGATCTATGGATACTTTTTATCGATGATTCGATATGGTTACGAAGATGGGATATTTGCGAGATGTTCATTGAACTGGGGATTGTAAATAATAAATTGATATTGTTTGCTATTGTTAGGATTTACCTTGATGTTATCTATTTCATGACTGTTACGCGATAGTGATCAATTCTATTCTGATCTAGGTACTATTCTTTAAGAGCAATTTATCTAGGAACAAAACGTTGGTGCTAATTGATCATGTGTAATTTAGAATTACACTATTATACACACTCCAGTTCGCTGTAAAGTATTAAACTTTGAACTTATTTCCCTGGGAACGAGGCTTTAAGCAAACAACCGTCATTCTTTCTGTCGACTTACTTTTCAATAAGTACATCCAGAGTTCAGAAATAACTATTACTCTTTTCTTTCAGCTTACTTTTTAATAAGTAAATCTAGCATTAAATAGACATTCATTCCCTTCTGATTTTTCAATAAACAATTATTACCCTTTTCCTTACTTTTCAATAAGTAAATCTAACGTTAAACAAGCAACTATTATTCTTTCCTCCCAACGTACTTTTTAACACATTAAGTGCCGCACAGTTTTCCGAGAAAAATGTAAAAAATGAAAATAATGGAATATCAAATTATGTAATCGAAATCCGTTATTATTATTGCATCTTGTTTAACATCACTGTATTAGGTAGTGTTACTTGTAATATAAAAAAATTGTTAAGTAAGTTAATCGTTTAATCGAATGGATTATAGTAATTCGATTTGGTTGAGGTCAACGGTGACCCCCATAACACCCAACGTGTTAATAAGTAAATTTCCTGTTTCAAACAAACAATTATTATTCTTTTTCTTCGATTTATTCTTCCACGTTACACCAGGAACGCTGTCATCGATCGATTGGCTCATGCATATCGATCAGCCGTTTACACTGAACAGACGAACGACAGGGCCCGTCTAGGGGGCGTAAGTGCGTGGCTGGAAGGGGTGCAGGCCGCAACGCGTATAGTTAGCATTTCATGGGGTGTTTTATTGACGGGTGTCGCGCCGCAGGGGTCGGCCCCCGGCGATCCGGTGTTAAACGGTGCGATCTTAAGCCGGATCCCCATTGAACACCCTCGCCGCAGTCGGTCCAACCCCAACGAATCTGTCGCAGCCCGTTCACGAAGATTTCTCTATGACGCGGCGAACAGGTCTATTAATCGCGGCCTTTTCGATCATTGTTGTCGATTCTTTGCCCTTTTCGTGCCCCGCGTCAATCCTTGGGCACACGAATCTCTGTATTAATATCTGGCGCGTAGTTTAATTCGGTGGAACACCTTTTCCTCGATTGCAAGGAAGAATTTCATGAATTCCGAGTAACAGATGCGATAGTTAAGCAATAGAGTTATCGCATGGCTTATATCGCTTGTAGAATTTAAATATTATCTATTATAAATACCAAATATGCTGTTAAGGTATACTGTAAACTTATTAATACGTTAATTTATTCTACATCTCCATAACTTTGCTAATGTCATCAAGGATCTTTTTGTTTGAATCGATTTTGATCGAAATATTAATATAAATGAGAGTTTATTCTTTAACAATGTATGTTCATGTATACCTACATAATAACTCAGTGTATCTACGTAACAACAATTTATATAATTAAAACGATCATTTCAAACAATCCTTATTAACCCCTTACCTAATAACAACGTATTACACTCGCAGTGAAGATTTCCAATATAATTTAACACAATATTACTCAATTCATTCGAAGTTAAAATATTCTTCTGTAATTAATTGTTATAGAAAATCCCAAGAATTTTTCTCTTTTCCCAATAAATTATCAACGACGTAGTCGTGTCGACCGTAGTTAAGAAACAAACCATAGCGCATGGGGTTGAAAACAGTTCACCAAGATAACTTACAGTATCCATCGTTCAAAGACTCAACCCTGTATGCACAGTGGCGTGCTCACGGTGCAGTTGTCGATCACAACATTGTCCTGTCCGCATTTAAAGGGTGCTGACTGCGCCCACCCCCCGTCCAGCGCCGCTAACAATCACAACAAAGACTTTTATTTTCCGTTGGGTTCGATGAAATCGAGCGTGTCGAAGACGCAGAGCGGTCGCATACGGCGGGCCAGGGTTGATCGCGGATGAGTCGAGGAACGAAGGGGCGAACAAGGTATGCAACTGGGGATTGGCCGGGAATTAGCAGGAATATAGCAGCATTTAGTGGACCGGCCAACGGAGGATCGCACTAGATCACTGCTCCCTGTTTGTCGTGCCCCCGCGTACACATACGGGACGTTTTTCCGCGCGAGCAATGATCTCGTTATTTGTTTCTGGTCCAGCGGGGTGCGAGCCAACCCCCTTCTCACTACTTTCCTCGAAGAGAAATTTTCTGGCCGCGTGAATTTCGTCCGTGATCATTGAAATTTGAATTCGCAATATTTCTTTTCTTGTGGTTTCTTTTGTGGGCATTTCTTTTCTTGTGGCTTTGATAAATATTCACTTTAACTCCTTAACGCAAAGTTTTTTTGAAAAAAACAGGCCAAAAAAATCAATTTTGATATACTGCGCTTTTGTTCCATGGAAAAAGGCTATATTTTATTCTTGAATAAATAAGTGTTATAGCTTACAATCCCATGTAAATGATAAATATCAATAAAACGATTTTTTTTCTTTGCTTTCACATTGTTATTTTCACAGTTTGGCCTGTTTAGCGCGCTCGAATTAACTCGAGCGTACAAGTTAAGGGGTTAAGGGACATGTCGGTGACTTTGATTTTCGCGTACATTGATAATTGAATTTAACAAATATAAATGTCACTTAATTCTTCCAAGTCCGAGTTGAATATTATTTTTCTATTATTAATTGTAACGCTTCTGAGTAAATGTAGACTTACAATAAGTGGAGAATTTTTCTCTCTTTTTACTGAACTATGAACAATAAAACATTTCTGTTGAACGCAACTGGAAAAGAAATCATAGGGTGAGGTGTTAATGATGGTGTACAGAGTATTAGAAGACACTTTTTAAAATTTAAACGTTTCTCTATTTTATGAAATTTTTTATTGTATTTGATTTTGTTTTGAAATTATCAAATGAATGTTGTAGTTATCAAATGCAAAAGTGTATTCACTTGAGGTGTAATTTTTAAGTTAACTTAATTTGACCGATGGTTTCTTAGTTTTCGAGATTCACTTATGAGAAAAGTGGGAACTGACAATAGTTATATGACCGAATTTTATATTTTCATGCTAATGATTCCGTCAATTGTTCGAATGGAATTATATTTTTTAACAATATTTTCGTATTGTCATAGTTCTTGCAATGAATCTAATCTTAAGGTTGAACACTTAATTACGAAATGACTGTTGATATTTCTGCAAATAGCGTATAGAATGAAATATATTCATTATCGAGTGTTTCTTTGATATTCTTATCCCATGATCATACCTAATCGAAGTAGGTTCTAGAAATGCGCAACGGGTAACGCGCAAACAGTCCGGCTGCGCCCGCATTCGATCGGTGTCCACGCGACGTGCCGTACAGTGGCGAGTGTGGATTTACGAGACAATGATCAAGAGATGACCGTGGTCCACTACAATTACGGAAATGGTTACTCGTGGCAATCAGGTTAACTGGCAAATTGCGATCGATCGTCGTTTAGTCGCGGCAAGGAACTGCGCGTGAACGACCGAACGTCGCGCGAAGATTTCGAAGCTGACTCGATCATTTCATATATATATGTCTCAAAAATTAATTGTCACCGACGCATAACTGCCCCAACGTAATAAAATTTTGTGAACAATTTCGTAAGTCATTAATGTTGCACCGTGAGGAACACTGGTAGAGATGTGTACAAGATTGAAAGGTTAATTTAATAGAGTGCCAATATTTGTGTTGCTCATTTATCAAAGTTATTGATTCGACAACACAAACAGTAGAAGGATTCGGCGTAATTACGTATATTTATGAAGACCAATTAGATATGTTACAGGATTAAAATTTGTAAACTGTAAAACAGAGTCAATCAATTTGATCTGTGAGCGAGTTATTTATCTATAATAATCGTAGTAAGAGCAGAATTCTTTTTGAGCAAGAATATATTATTGGATGTTGGAATACGTTAGGAAAAATGATGATTTCGTTGACAGTGAACGTTTCAATCGTGGAAAGCGTGAACTATGTGTAGTTCTTGTCTCTACCAATGGCAATGCTACGATGGAACGTGCCTCGCGGAATAACGCGTGGATTTATACGAGGATAACCAGGGGATGACCATGGTCAGCAATCATTACGCCGATGGTCACTCCGACGGATTACGATCCACAGCAGCCAAACGCGATCGATTCTGTTCATGGGAGAACCTACGGGTACGATTGCTTCGCGTTAGCTTCCATCTTTAACATTGAAACCACCATTCCATTATTAACTGATGCATTCACAACAGTTGTGAATATCACGGATTATCAATGAGTTAGACAACTGACATCACGAATTATCAACGAGTTAAATAAATATCAGGGCTCACCAATGAATTATAAATTCATATCACTAAGTACCGATGAATTACACCATTAATTATTCAATGAGATTCTATGCTGTTAATGTTTCTTACTGTCACAATTTTAAAACGAATGATCTGCAAGCACGAAGTATACAGTTCATCGAACATTAATGCACTTTTCAAACGTCAACCGATCATTTGATACATAAACTAAATCATTACTAAATTATTACATCTGTTATTAAATTGTTACTAAATTGTTGATTCGAATTTTTGACGATTAATCTATAAAGTAATATTTCTATGTTTATCGGTGTCTTTTCGTCATTCAAATCGAGAGAAGCCTCAAAACGTCCACCAGGTCGATCAGAAAGACCTATTTTTATCATTAATCAACAAAAATCTATAATCTACGATCTATAAAACAATTTCAAGAAAAAATTCCATTACGCCAACTCTCGGTAACACACGCAGAACCTTAAGCACAACATTTTTCCACGCAAGTCATCGGTGTCCTTTCATCATTCAAATCGAGGGAGGCTCCTACGCGTCGGTCGGAAAACGTTATCAGACCACGTCCACGTCCATTCGAGCGTTCCCGCGACGCGGGGCGGAATCTATCATCGGAAGAAGTGACCGCGAGACGTCAGGGACGCTTGATGGATGAGCGGTGATTAATTATATAATGTCCACCCCCAGCGTTCCGCGCCGCAACAGCTCCACCGTTGAGCTTCTCCTGATAGTAAACACCGGAGACGATTCTCCGCCTCGATTTCCGCGTCCGTCTTCGCCCGCCCAAGAACCAGACCCGGAATTGACGTATTAATTTTCTAAAGTGGATACACGGCTGCCTGGTATCGCCGATGGGGAACGGATCCCCTGGAGTCTTCGTTAATTTCGGTAATGGAGTACGCGGCAGGGATTTTTGCGGAACTCCTCACGGTTTACTGCCCACTTCTGCTCTTGTTTTAAAGTCTTCCTAGTTGTTTCCCGTATTTTTCGCGGGATCAATCGATGTTCGGCGATCGGGGAATGTAGAAGTTTAAGGAAGTTGCAAGTTGAAAGGGTGTCCGAACGTTTGAAAGTTTGGAAGTTCGAATGTTTGAATATAGCAATCGAGTGGCTGGATGTTTGGGTATTGAAGTATGAAGCATCGAGGCACTGAATGGTTCGATGATTTAATATTGTGATTAACTCGAGCGGGCTGTCGAGTTTGTTTGAATACTTGGATGTTTCACAGTTCAGTTATGGAACAGCTCGAGATTTGAATGATCAGTTTTGGATGGTATATATGTTCGAGTGTTTAAATGATTGAAGACTTGAATGTTCGAGTGTTCGAATGTTGCGAAGGTTGAATTTTTTAATATCTGCAAGGGAAGTTTGAGTGTTTCGAATATTTGAATGTTTGAACGTTAGAGGAATCGAATGTTTGAATGTTAGAATAGGTACTCGAGAGATTGAATTTTTGAATATTTGAATATCCGAATATCTAAATGTTTGAACATTTGAATACTCGAATAATCAAATATTTTCAATCAAGTTCAGATTTTTTAACACATAAATATTGTCACGTTCGAATACTCGATGGATTCAATTTTCGAATATCTAAAGTAACAAAAGATATTTATTTCAATATCCGAATACGCGAAGAAATAAATTATGAATTCGTCGCGTGCTAAATGTCCACCTCCTACATATCAAAAATAAAACATCCACTATCCTTCTTTCCTGAACAAAATTAAGAACGATTTTTTATTTTTCCCAACGATATCATGCAATTTGAGTAACAATAATCGATAGTCTGCCAGCGAGTTGCGGTTTTTCGCGGTTCCAGATGGAACTATGGTATCGTCGTTTATCGACGTCGGCGCGGGTTCCGGTCCGGCGTGGCTCGCTCGGCCATTAAACGGGAATAACCGGTATCGTTCGGCGCTCGGTTTTGTTTGCCAACGTATTTCGGTAAATAAATAATACCTTTGTGTAACGAGCATCGATACCCGCGCTTGTTTGCGCCGGAAACGCGGCACTCCCGCGGTTTCGATTAGAAAAGGGTGGCTTCGTGGAGTTGTTCGGCGTCTTCCGGTACGTTTCATTCGCCCTGACAAAAAAAACGAAACGAAGGCACCGTTCTCGAATTTTTTCACCGCTGCGCAGTATTTTCAAACTTTACCCCTAACGATCGAAGGGCTTCACCATGCAGAAATGCAAAAGAATTGCTTTTTATTTCTATTTATTGTATTTGACGGTTTATTTTATTTGACGGTTAATTAGAGGTATTTTTTGTATTTAAATTAGGTTCATCGTATTATGAAATGTTATTGTATTCAATATTTTATTGTTTTATATGTGAAGCGTGCTGTATGAAAAATATTATTAATTGTTAAAGGTTAAGATCAATTTAGAAGCTAGCAATTTGGCGGAAGTATTCGAGTTACCATTCAAAACAATGCACGATACCTCGTTGGAGCTGAAAATATATCTGGAGAATATTAAACAAAGCGCGGATTAAAGGACACGCGGCCGGATATTGCGAGTTCCAGCGTTTCTGTCGTGCACTCGCCACTGTATTTCGTAGGATGAACCTGGATTTGAATGTCTGTCTCTCCCTCGCACACTTTTTCTGCCATTAAGCGTTCTTTACGAGGCAACACTGCCGTCGGAGAGGTGTTCAATCTTTGCGCAACACTATAAATTTTTGAAACTATTTTTTTTGCACACTCTATATGTGCTACCTAATAAAGAATATCGTGCTTCGCTTTTGAATTCGTTCGTAATTCCATTGAGAACGTATCTCATTCTTTTCAATCTATATTTTCATCTTCGATCACTGGAAAAATCCTGAATCTAGCTAAAATAATTTACAAACCCTTAATTTGAAGGACACAGAGTTTCATTCTTTGGTAAATATGACAATTTTGATTGATAAAATAATCGAAAATGTAAGTCTGTTCTGTTAGCTATAATTTGCAAGATCTATTTAAATGAACTCCTATTACTCTAAGAACAATATAATAAAGTATACCATAAGCGCATTCGTTATTTGATTCGTAAATATATTATTCAATATTAAACAAGAGTTCTTCATTATCCTTATTCTACTATTTTCAATACAGTTTCGAATTCAATTTGAAATATCTCTCTCCAAGCTATAAATCTTCGTAAATATTGCTCATTGTCCTCATTGTATCTTTTTAAATACATTTTCCAGTTCATTTCGAAATTTTCCTGTCTCCCCTCTAAATCTTTGTGAATCTTGCCTATCGTGTTAATGAACACAAGTAATGACATTATTCATTATTTTGTTTACCACTCTTCCCAATACATTTCCTAATTGACCTCGAAATTTCTCTGTCGACTCCGTAGATCGCGAACCGTTTTCGCGACATCGTTCGATGTAAGCCGCGGTAAACCCGCGACAGTTCGAAGAATTATGACGGCCGCGGGCAGAAGGTTGCAAAAGTCTGGGATTCGTAGAGTACGTCGACACAATAGCGTATTTTCGATCGTGGAAAAGGGAAACAACGTTTCGAGAGCCTTATCGTCGCAAGACGAGCAATAAATTTCAGGTTTAGCGGCGTCTCGACGCGAGTTACTTTTAATTCTGCCGCATCAGATACCGCGGAATCGGATTCGTTCACGTTTCGAGCTGAATATTCTCTTTGGAGGATGAATCTACGTCTCGCGTCTACTCTAACCCTTTGTACTCGAGATGTGATTCTCAATCGCCACTCAGTTTGATACGGTAAAATTATAAAGTTTGATATTTAATATTGAACTTTGAAATATTGAAGTAATATAGTTTTGTCTCCCAATTTATTGATTAAATTAGTTAACCAGGTAGCTGTTTTTGACGAGTACACTCGTTACAAAGAAATGGCAAGGTTTCGTATTACGACGAGTATGCTTGTCAAAAACAGCTGTAACTTACTTTTGCGACACGTTTTAGGTACTGACTTTTTAAAAGGTTGCAACAGCTAACTGATTAAATTAGTTTCGGGTAACCGGGTTTGTCCCCCGGTGTTTTAAGGAGAAACCAATCGTTAAGTGTTACGGAGGATCGTAAAGGAGGATGACACGGTAGATTCCGCGAATATTTCGAATGCAGAGTCCTCCGGCTGTTCTGAGAAGTGATACGTCGGAGAAATATGCGATCGACGATAAGAAATCACGGACTACGTCATGCGAAACGGCTGCGAACTGAAAAAACGCGATGGCGGACACAGGGGGAGTGAAATTTCACAGGAAAACCGACTAAAACGATATCCTACGTGTTCCGTGGCAAGAGTTCTTGTATTCTCATCGGTCGAACGTCCTCCTTTGATTCTGACTTCGTTATTATTTATTTAACACTAGATTTACGGACATTTATTGTACAGTTTATTCTATTGTTTCTAGAAAAGTTCACGTTCATTCGTTTAGATCTTAGAAGCTAGAGTTTTAAGAGTAGACAATTAGGACACATACTCGTCAAATCAATATTAAGATAATTTTAGTTTATTATCCAATGACACGAACCCATGGAATATATATAAAACTCGCATAAGAAAATATTATAAATCACAAATGTAGGTGTGACCACCTCCAGCTGCGATGTCTAAGGATTTATTAAACTCTTTCGAGTTTCGCTCATGTTTTATTCGCGTTTTTTATTTTTTTCACCCGTATTCTTTTGAATTTTAACATTTCAGAAGTGGACCGGTGGATAGGGAATTTTCATTAAGAAGAAATCATTTGCGACACGTTATCGTAAATTGTTAGCACGACGGTTCTAAAGTTCGTCAGGGAACATCGCATCGCGCGATGGTACCGAGATAACAAGGCCAACGATCGGCGAGACCATCGCGAGTTCATCCCAGAATTTCTTCTCTAGCGAAATAGTCGGCGAGGCGATATACCAGGCGGAGTTCGCGTGACGATAGCGCGTGTTTGCGCAGCGATAAATTGACTTCTACCTGGCGCCCGTTTCCTTAGCCATCCCGTCATCTTGGTCCGCCACAGTCTGTGCCAGAAATAATGCGCTCATTGTTTTCTGAAAACACTGGAGTACAGTTGGGATGTTGCATTATTGAATATTAAGGAAACCATGGGAGAAATTGGACATTCGACCGAATTAAGTTATCTTTTTCATAATTGAAGAGGCAAATTCTTATTATTCAGCAGCCTTTACACTGAAAAGATGTTCTGTATCATTATCTTCTTACTTTGGTAATTTCGCTATACATGGATTAAAGGTTGAGTTTATTTTCAAATTTTGTGTATCCTTATGCTATAGGAAATTTCATGTGGAACATCGAATTTTATACTTTTCGAGAGCAGGATTATTTTTAACGTGTCTTTCAACGACACATTTGATCCGGGGTCCACGCGCAAGGACTGCAGCGTCGGCTCGGGGTCCACGCGCACGGACTCGGTCCTTGTCCACGAATCTAGCGACTCAGCTAATTAAACAGAAGATTGTATTAGCAAATACGATGCAGAACAAGATGGGGACGAAGAATTTCAAATGGAATAAAACGAGACTCGCGAGACGGGCCAAGGTTCGCGGCGATAATCCAGTGGTTCTTAACCTGTGTTCAGCTTGTTAGTTCGTGGAGCTATAAAATCTTCAATTCTAAATCTTGTATTTATGTTATCGATGATTTCAGTGTTCCGATTTCTCCAATTACGCTTGCTAACCATCTATCTCTTTTGTGTTAATATTTCTAAGTTTAGTAAATTTCAATATTTAACACTAGAATCACGTATTCCTGAATCCTTTTTCCAATTTCTTCTCTGAGAAATGACTAAATAAACAAAAATAGTCCCGACACACGCACTCTTCAGGTTTCTACACGAAAAGTTCCCAAAGCCAGTTCGACTGCTCCGTAGTTTTACTGTGAACCTCAAAGAAAATGGTTGAAAATGAGAAAAAAAACACTAAAAAATCATCTCCCTTCGGAGTTTTTACTCGTTAGACCTACGCACGAAGCCCGAGGTATGCGAGATATCTCGTTTCCCGTCCGCGGTGCGTTAAGAACCGCTGTAACAAGGTTCGAAACGGTGACGCGCGAGCTGCGACAAAAGGACACGTCGCGTTTCCAGAGAAAGCTGCGCCGGTTTTCCAGGTAAACGACAAACGGCCCGGGGCACCGATGCGTTCCCCGCGTTCTCGGCTCGTTCCCCTAGGGCACCGAATCACGAAACGGGCACGATCCAATGTTTGAGCCGCGTCTCGCTCGGCAAACAGCGGCACGCTCAGCGCTCCGACGAAAGGGCCCCGATAGAGGCTCTCGCTCTAGAGTGGGCCCCTTTTCTTCCTCTGTCCCCGCCACCGCTCGACTTCCGTCGCGGCTTTCCCCGGCGTCCCTTTCCGCGAAACGGGGCGTAAAAGCGCGTCGAGTGCCGCCGCTTTTTTGGCTTTCGAGAGCCGCGAGCCATCTTCGTTTTTTCATGTTTTCTCTTCCCTCGAGTCCACCTTTCCCGTTTCTCCACCGCTCCGCCGCTTTCAGGCGGATCGGGTTTCTTTGGGCCTGGCGGACAGGTAAGTGGCCGGTCGTTCCGTCTTTTGGGGACTTTGAAGGTAGGAGGGGGTTGATTGGCACAAGAGATCGACTTTGGTTTTTCGTTTTCTGAGTTAGATGTGCAGGAGTGTATTTAACACTAAAACTATCGAGCAATCGGAGTGACTTATTTCTGTGATAATTGGAACAATATATTCCTTGAGAGTTGATGGGTCCCTTATTGTCGTATCTGTACAAATAGACAAAATTTCACAATTTTTCCCAAAAGCCTTGTCATGATTTAAATACTTACAAATTAAAAATTTTTAAATGGATCAATTCGAGTCGTCTGGTAGTTTTAGTATGAGCACGAGAAAATACTCTGAATTTGAGAGATACGTTTGGTTCGCAAAATTAGTTCTTCACGACTGCCGTTCTCCTTCTTCCCCTGTTCATTTGTCTTTCACCGCGATGCTCCTTTCATTAATCAACCTTGATCCTCAATGTTGGAGCATGATCTCTTTAGAAAATGCTTCTGAACGTTTGGTAGTGTTAGGTATTGATATCTCAACAGAATAGAGCGTAATACTAAGAAACAGAATTCGTCCTCTAGAAATTAAATAATGCATTTGCTGACACACAGGATAGAAAAGTATCGAACGATATCCGAGACATCGCTTCAGAAAAAATGCTGCTAGGTTCTTCAGTTCACAATGTTCATCCTACAAAAGCGATTCCACTATTGTCAACTTTTATAACGAGTACAATCGACTTTGAACAGATCCTAAAATCTAACCCAGTACCAGCCGATTGTTCAAGAAACGCATTGCTCGATAATAACGCGTTGAACGTGAAATGACGGTGTTGGTGGAACTGGCGGAGGATGAATCCTAAATCATAGCAGATTACCATCTAATAAGTATGTTCGATCGATCGATTCCCCCATACTTCGCGCGTAGGAAGTTTAATGATGTTCTCGAAAAGCCGATAATGTTGCGCGCGGATCGATGTTTATCTGGACGAATTGGAAACGCCGACGATCATCCTCCCCAGCCTGCGCCGGGGACTTTCTCCGTCCCGGAGAAGATCGATTGGCCGATTTGTCGAGAGACACGGAGTTCCGGCACGCTTCCTTTGTTTTACGTAATTTCCGCGCCAATATTAGCACGCTGCGTTCCGCCGGCGTGTTCCGTTTTCGAGTCGACTTCGTGTATTGGTTTGTGTGTTCTTCGCAAACAAACCAATCAATGCCGATGCCTTAGCCCCCTTCCCGCGAACTTTCTCATTTTAAAGCGGCCGCGGGGAAGGCCCTTCGCAACCGGGACACAGTTTTTCTCGGGGAATATATGGACGTCACTGTGACATCACGGATTAGAAGGATGAACGGGCTGTTCATTTGTTAAAGCGATTAACTCCGTCGAGGGAACTGCAAGGATATTTATTACGTAAACAAAGGGATTGTTGAAGAGAAATTAAGTAGTTTGGTACTCGATGAAAGTGTGTGTCCACTGTATGTACTAAATAGAACTAGATTAATAATAATACACAGGCTTCCTTTATATCTCTAGTTTTCCAGCTCTATAATGTATAAAACAGTAGGAATTGGAAAATATGTTCAATTGAAACATTCAATTTATCTGCTGTTTCTGAAGTAGATGCCATATTTTATTCACTGGTTCTTATAATCAAATTTATTGCGAGTAAAGAATTGATTCAGTTCCAAATATCAAAGTAATACACTACGTATATACTTCACTTTAAAAAGCAATATTTAAACCATTATGTTCAATGAACAATATCCTAATATCTTCAATGTTTAATAATATTCTTATTCGTTAAATACTGATACTTTCTCAAACAGAGGGAAAAGTCGAAGATTAGTCGAACTCAAAGAAAACTACCCCGAACGTTCGAATATTCTGCTCGGCGAACGGATACACGTTGAAAACGATTGTGCCACGCCGTTGGTCACGTAAGAGCGTTATTATCGCAATGTAATGTAGGTCGGGCGCAAACAGACCGCGTTTTTTTCCATCGATTAATTATCACTGAACACTATTCCCGCGGTATCTCGATGATTACCCGCCGGTCCTCGATCGTCGTAAGGTGGCGGCGTCAATTTTATCTGAAGGGGGTCGAGGACCCATTATCGGACACCGCGGGAAACGCGAGCAAATACGGCAGCGTATCGAGCGCGTTTCTTTTTTCACCCTCCAATTCGCGGATACTGAACGATCCGCGGGGATCAACGCTTGGAACGCCGTGACAACCGCTGTAATGTCCATACAGACGTTATCTAATTCAAACGTCGAGTACTGAAGAGCTTGTCGAAAAATAACACGTGTCGGAACATGCGAATTACGAGACAATCACTTTATTCGATGCTTTATTAGGAAGAATTAATTACCTACAAAGCAGATACTTGAGATTTTAAAATTTGCTAAGCGATACTTGAAGGTTTGTCGAACTAAGTAGGTACTCGTAGCCTCTTAAGAGTTAAAAATGAAGTGAAAAGCATGAATAAGCTGGAAATGGAAATAGTTGAAACAGCAGTGATACATAAGAGTACAATAGAAATTGGAAATGAGCGATTCGTAGCTATGGATTTCTTAATAAGATAGATCGTCAATGGCAACAATCGATAAGAAATATATAGGAAAATTGAACGTTACAATGAAGCAATTTTTCGTAATTATCAAATCAACACCGTCGATAATAATAATATTAACAAGAATCTCTTTTCAGATTGTTATTCAAAGAAGAAACTATCTTTTTTTTCAATACACAGATTGAGAAAGTATTTCACAGCTTTTGAAGGATTATAGTAGTACCAACTCGATCTGAAACTTCCGGTACAAGATGTTCTCGCACGAAGTGCGAAAATATGGGACAAACACGTTTCGTCGAAAGAGGGAAGAGCGAAAAGTGGAGATAAACGTGGAAGAGGCTGGGAGCTTGTTTCTCTCTGTGCTCAAACGTCGGCGGGTCACGCGCGAATCCACCCCCGTGGACAAAGGGAGGCGCGGCGATATGTACAAACCAACGGAAGCGTGTCGAGCCCAGGAAGCGAGGCGAGAATTTCCGGGGAAACATTCGGAAATCGTCGAACGCGTCTACCCGCCGTTCCGGAAACGTGATTTCGCTCATCCCCGCGCGTCGCCGTCCTCGTGGAGGCGACGAAATCCTTGCAGCCGCCCCACCGTCGCGCCGCGACGTCGAATTCACGCACGCGAGTCAATTTTCCGTTCCTCGGCAAATACTCGATGCCTGTTTATAAACGCGCGAACGTGGAGGGACGAAGGACAAGCGATAAAGGGGATGGACTCAGGAAAATGATTTGTATGTATGAATTTTTGGGAGTCGACGAATGACAGAAGGGACGGATGCGAGGAAAATCGTTCGCATGAATTTTTTGGGATTGAAAAACGAGTGCTCGAAAGGATGAGGTTGAAAGAATTGATCGTATGAGTTTTGGGGGGTTGAATAACGGGGATAGATGGGATGAAATTTGAGGGAAAGGTTTGCTTGAATTTTTGGGTTTGGAGAATGAGGGTAGGTAGTTGGAGTTGAAGGAAATTGAACGTTTGAATATTTTAGGGTTGTAAAAGAAGCGATGGAAGGGATGGAGATGAAGGAAAGAGTTCGTAGGAAATCAAATGGCTTTTGTAGTCAATTCTTAGGTAACTAATTATTCAATTAGCGAATCGTGATAAAATCTCAGAGGACTCCAGTCAACTCCATTGAGGTTCGTGTGACTTTTGAGAAAAGTGACTGACGCAATGCAATTATTATTATAAACACAATTCTTCTACGCTGGTTTTTTAATAGATATTTGGCTATTTAATAAAATATCAAGTGATAGAAATGTTTCCGTTTTATCACTAGAAAACGAAAGAAAAAGTGATACGCAATACAGAATAATTGTACGTTAAAGATGGATACGTGACTATTCCTCGCATTGCTAAACAGTTGGTAATTATTTCAAATCGATCGAACACAAAAAGAACGCCGCAAACACCGGCCGCATTATTCTCCGAAGCTATTTCCCCGGTGAAGTCGTTCGCGGCGGACTCACCCCCTCCATTGACGCCGGATTGTGTGGGTAAGGGTTGCTCGATTCGCAGCGATCTCCTGATTCCAGAGCATATTTAGAGAGGCCTCGGTTTTATTTGTTGGCTCGAAAAACATCCCCCTACCACCGTGAACGTCGTATTATTTCATCCCCCTTACCTCAGCCAACAGAAAAATATTAGTAGTCTATCGGTTCTCCAAATTACACAAAACTCCATTACGCCGAGCCGATAAACCGTTATCCCCTCGACAATAATCACATGTATGTATAACGCTCAATAACGAAACGATCGCGAAACTATTCACCGTTCACCCCTGATCGTTTTTTCATCAGACAGAACTCTTTAATTTCTTGCAAATTACCTCTCTTCCATCCAAAAAAATTATCTGTAATCATTTGAACGTTCAGTCTTCAATATGTTTGTTTAAAACAAAGATTCTTGAGTTTCTTCGGCCGAACCTCACTTTTCCAAACAAAAAGGAAAATCACCCAGCTACCCAGGTTGCTCATTGAAATTGGTTTAATTGTTAATAAGAGGAATTAATTAGGGAAAAAATCTAAGATTGTACAATCAAAAGTTGGCAGTGGACAGAAGAAACCTACCTATTAATAAGGGGAACTAATTAAAAGAAAATCGAAGATTCTGCGACCAAAGGCAGTGGCCAGAATCTAACAGCTAATGAAGAAAATTAATTAAAAAGAAACCGAACATTCTTCAGCCAAAAGAATTATTTCGTGGAGTTAATCGATTTGTCCAATGAGTGGCTCCATTCGACAACCGGTCGCGGCCATATTGAAAATGATTTGAGTATCATCTATCGACCTTTGTGATTAATCGCTTCCGATAAAATAACAAGCTACACTCGTCATACGGCTAAAATTACAGGTAACATGTTTTCACCTGCACGAAATTTGTACAGTCCTTAATTATGAGTAATCTAGTGTAATAGTTAACTCTTTGCGCTTGAAAGTTTTTCACTAGAAGTATTCCTCTTTTCTGACGAGATATAGACGACATTGTTTGAAACTAATTTACCAATATTTCACAGATAAATTAAGCAACAAAGCTTTATTTAAATATTTCACATAGCTATACAAAGTACAATTCAAAATACTAAATATTTAACTTCATAATTTTTCTGTATAAAATCAAGTGGTGACTGACAGTCACCTCTCGAGTGCAAAAGATCAATAGTACACAACCAGATTATTCTCAATGAATATTCTCTTTATTAACGAAACGTACAAACCATGCAACGAAGCATGTTGTTCCCCTGGATAAAAATAAAATGCTCAAACGAACCATTCGCCTCTACCCTATGAAGCCGGCCAATTACGAGCCTCGTTTCCCTCTGTCGCGACTTTCTCAGTTACCTCTTAAGTGCAAAGGGTTAATAGTAGACAGCCAGATTACTCTCAATGAATGTACTCTTAATTAACAAAACGTACGAATCATGACACGAAACATGTTGTTTCCCTCGATAAAAATAAAATGTTCAAATGGACCATTCGCCTCTACCCTATGAAGCCGGCCAATTACGAGTCTCGTTTCCCTCTGTCGCGACTTTAAAATGGCGGCCGGTGCCCTTGATTACAATCGCGCGTCGGGCGACCGTTTGAAGGAGGCCGGCGGGGGTTAAAGACGACGACGATAACGATGTCCAGGAAAGCGATAGGGGGCGAGTGGAGGGGGAGAGGACGGTCGCGAGGGTGACGTTAACTCGTCACCGGGTAGTGGGAGGGCTCGAGTGGACGCAGGGGGTTATACGTGGAGCGAAAGAGGGACAACGGTGGAGGAACCACCCACGGAGAGCGCGGAGAGTCCGACAAAGGCTTCGCCACTTGTCCGATCTCTTGGATCTACGCAAATAGACGCCCACGAAGCAGGCTTTTAACGTTCTCCGTTCCTCGCCGGCTCTTTTCTCTACGCGCCTTCCTCGCTTCCCTTCTTCGGCTTAGGCCTGATACACGATATCGGTTCGTCCTTCGTTCGATCGAATATTATTCAGTTGTTTTGAATACAGGCAATCCTTTTGCAATGAGCTCTGTGCATGATGAGAGGAGAGGTTTCGGAAATAACTGTTCGAAACTGTTATATATCGCTTTCATAGTGGAACAATGATGGGGAATCGAGGTAGGGTTGTGATTATTAGGTGTATCGGTTTTGAAGATCGGTTTTGCTTCTGGCCCCTTGGAATCGGTATTATGTCGGTTTTCTGTTGGTTTTGTAACTCTTTTTCGGTTTTCCGTTCTGGTCTGGAAGTTTCGGAAGAGGAACTGAAATGTAAGAATTATAGATTTCGGAATAAAAATTGATACAGTTGTTTAAACTTCTGTAACTCAACTCCGTTTTTGGAGGTAGTTCATTTTTTAGAAATTTTTAGAAATACAATGATTATGTTGTACAGGGGATATTGATTGTTTTCGAAATGATTATAGCGGTGAAGTATCTTTGCAAAAATTTATGTATAAAATGCAGCACCGTGCTCGTTTCGAAATGACTTAGGTTGTTTTAGCACTGTCAAAGGATTTTATCGGAGAGCGTCGGGTTTTTCTGTTTTATTTTCTTTTCGTTTGGGGAAATATGTCGAGTAACTTATTGGTAGGCTCTATATTTCAATTCCCGGGTAATTCGACCCAATTGAACGAAACACTTATCGATCCGAGCGTCAACGTCGCCCGGAACGGTACGCCGAAAAGCATGTTCATGCTAACGACAAGCAAACAAACCGTGCGTGTTCGATTCTCGCCAGGTAGTTGGGTAATCCACCTATCTAACCGTATATCTGCGTGCCTTCCTTCCTCTTTTTTTTTTATTTTTTCATTCACGGTGGAACAGCTGCGGAGATAGACGAAGCCGCTCGTTTTTCACCGACGAAAACAGTGAACTGCTTTACAAGTGTATGTAACCTACTCTTTAAACGTTCGAACTTTCATAAATCAATCGATCCCTGTATATATTTCCACAGGAACTTCTTTAACGTTTCCAAAAAGAACGTAAATTTTTAATGAACCTAACAAATTTTCGTGTTTCTTTGATTTCAACGATATCTCTCAGTTGTCTAAAATACAAGAATAATTAGCTGATTAACTTATTACTTTCACTGTGGTCGCTTCCCTCTATATTTCTCACAAATTTCTTCCTGCAATTCTCGAAGCAATCAAAGAATTAATAATTAGCGATTCGTGTTCGATTTCTTTTCTTTCATTTCTTCCACACTTAATTACCCAATTTTCTAATTCATCGATAACAATATAGTCAACTCTAAAACTACAGAGCGTTTAATACGATTAGTATGTGATCCTTAGAAAAATTAGATTTTTCGAATCCTTCGCATACTCATCACAGCATTCAAGTGAAACTATTTACTTTTCAAAGCACGTAGAATATTTAACACTAGAACTACCGAACTGTCAAAATCACCCATTCCTGACTTTTCCTTTTTGCGATTATTAAAAACAACAAATTCTTCTCTGCGAAGTGGTTAAGAAATTGATTTGACAATACGTAAACTGAGTACTAAATTAATGGAAGTTTCAGTAGATGCACTCTTGCAGTTTCCATATACGAATTTCAAAAAGTCACTTTCGGTGCTTGGCAGTTCTAGTGTTAGTAGTTACAACATACCAATAACCGCGAAATAAGAAAACAGAAACCATTTGGATAGTTCTACTATCAATGCATCTTCGAAACAATCTCTTAATATACAACCCTGGCAAACCTTCAACCCCCTCAAACACCTCTATTCAATAACAATAAACCACGCGCAGAAAGATCGCAGCTCGACGCGGGAATACGTGATCGGTCAACTCGCCAACGTCCAACTCGGAAAAAACAACACCGGTGAGTAGATTGAAACTCGGAAGAAAGGAACTTTTCGTGGTTGAAGTGAAACCTGCTCTCCCCATCCGAGCTGGCCAGGTTTTTAGGGTTAGGCAGCGAAGCGATAGCACGAGCGAACGAGCGAGGCGGGGCGTCGCTAATTAGTCGTGGCGGAACGGCTGGTGCAAAATTTGCGAGAGAAATCTGAATGAACGTGCCTTGAATCGTGCTACGCGGTTAATACAAATGTGTATTACCGAGCAAATAAATAAATATTTGGTCATGAGCGGAGCAACTCAAATATGTTCAAGCAATGTTAGCAGCATCTCTGTTTGTCCCGTTCTCCCTCCGTCTCTCTCCCTCACTCCTGCTCCCTCTTTTTCTCGTTCTATCCTCTCCTCCTCCTCCTCTTCTCCTCCTCCGTACACACACGTGCAAATAGACGCACGAATAGGCAACACGGGGAAAATTATTCGTAGATGCAGCTGGAAAATCCGCGTGCACGCGAAAGCGCAAGAGGAAATGCTGCGCGCACACTGCAATGGAACAGTGTTCATTGGCCTCGGGTTTCAATTTTCCTTTTTCCTCCGTGTCGCGCAGCTTTCCCGATATTTCTGTACAGGCTCCGTTCCCAACGACGCGAGTGTAATTCATCTGTTTCCACGATGACGGTTTGTTGCTCCGTTTCGATCCTCTTCCATTCGCGCGCGAGTCGCCCCGTTTTCGCGACCTCTCTCGATACTTCTTTGACCTTGCCTGGTTCGACGTGTCCTCGTTTATCGCAGTTTTCGGGCGCTTCTCTTGTTTTTTTGCTCTTTCTTTCGCCGTTCGTTTCGATGTCAACTTTCGTTTTGGGATTTGAATTTTCGTCTTGGACGAGAAGAGTTTCACGGATTGAGAGATACTGCTTGGCGTTGTTAATTGGAGATCGGCATGGATATGCTAAAACTAGCATGGATTGAAGAATGGGAGAATTGATGGGTGCGCCGGGTAATTTGCGATTTGGTGGGTGAGGTGTGGAATTCAGGGTAATATGGGACATGCGGAGAACGTGGAAAATATGAGAATTATGGGAAATACGGGAAATACGTAAAATATAAAAACAAAGAAAATAGAAAAAATACAGAAAACTGAAGAAAATAACTATTACAAAATAGAGAACCACAAAGCGTACGTGACGATTGTAATAATAACGGCAATGCCATTGTGCGCATCAAAATCGATCTAAACAGCAGAGAACAAAGGAACATTAACGCTACAATTACCAAGCACTCAAACTGACCAGTTCAGAATCACATATCTTACACAAACGCATAAAACTGCATTTACCAAAATTTCAACCGACTTACATTTCAATTCACACGTAACAAAGCCGATTCATTTATCTCAGACAATTGTCTTCGATTATAAAAGAACTAATTCGAAATTAGTTACTCTAATCTACCAGGTAGCCCTAGTGTTAAGCGCCCTGTCCACTGGTCGCCTCTTTCTCTCTTCTCCTTTCTGCACCCGGTGTGTACAATGTACGTGTATGTTTGTACGCGTGTGTGCGTGTATGTACAAGTGTTTGCGCGGTGCGCGAGTTTCTACCATTATAACAGCGTTATACGCACGAGAATACACAGAGATCCGTATCCACGTAGGACGGCAGGCGATAGCGTTCGGGTACAATATGTACTCAGTCTACCCCACGGTTGACTCTTGGTATTTGATTCTTGAATCATTTTGTGTACGAGAGGAGCGGTTAATCGTAGGTTAAATATTTTGGCCAATCGAAGCTTGACGCGCGAGCGGCGGACCCGTTGACGTCGACGACGACGACGACAACGACGCGAGCCCGTTGTCCACCCCTCGATTATTCGAACCGACTGCGAACCTGCCGTGCAAAGTGATTTGTTTATTTCTCCACGTAGAACTGGTTCTTTGGTCAAACACTGTTCGATGGGAAACGGTAAATAGTATTTTCTTCGTGATGTTTCTGTTTAGATTTTCCTTCGAATGAATCGTTTTAAGGAGAGCTGGCTGGAACCAATGCGTATGATGTTGTTTGCTAATAATTTTGGAAATAGAAGAAATATAATTTAAGGGATGTTAAACGTGATTTGATATAGAGTGCTTATAACAACAATTTTTTTACCGCGCCTCCCTACCTTTTAATTGATATAGAGACACGTTTTGAATAATAATAACTTTATTACAAAATAAACATTACTTCACTGAATTTGTACTGTTACCTTATGATACGATGTTTATTTATTTGTAGATATTATGGTGTGAACATTAATTTTTTATTAAAAATTTTGGCGCCGTCCCTGGCAATAGTCCGCGCCTCCAAGATTGGAAACCGTTATTTGATTTTGATATTGAAATTAGACACTTGTTATCAACTTTTATTTGTTGCTCGATTTTCGAGTGTTGATTAGATTTCGATTGACAGAAAATAAAATGTTAATATAGTGAATTGATTTCTATATCTTCGTTGATTAGGAGTCGATTAACAGAAAATAAGATGTTGAATGTTAGCTTTAATATTCTTGATTGATACGTAATCATATAAATTTTCGTATCTAGTAATTTTATAAAAACAAAAGCGATCGAACTGTGATTAACTTTGATTCCTGTGCATCGATCTATCTTCGAGTTCGAGTGTTCAGATAGTAAGCGCGGTTGAGCTCGCCGCTTTCGAACATTCTGAAGGTTCCGGTGTACCATTTCATTCTCAAACAGACACACGGCGAGTACAAGATGTACGAAAGACGTTTATCTCGAGTAAAGAATGATTATGCAGAGGCTTCTATCTAATCGTCGCTGTTTGCCGGAGACGGAAGGTCACGCTTTAAATAACGATATTTGTCGTTTCTCTTTCGCCGTGGTTCGAGAACCACGTTACGAACCGAGCGCGATCCTCTAACAAATTTTATCTATCCGAGCTTCTCGAGATCATCTAGGTAAACATTCATCGATTTCTCTTATCGAGAGGGCTGTATCGTAGATCGGAAAGAAATATGCTGAGATTAATATAGATACCAGAAGAATATTCTTAATTACAGACGAATTCGTTATAATAATTAAACACGCCAAGGAACGTTCTATAACACTGGAACTACCGGAGTCCTTGTTTGACGATTGTTAAAAAGACACGTATGAGATGTGGGGAATTATTAATTAATTCCTTTAGTGTTGCACAGTTTGAGAGATAAGTTGATTATATTCTGAATTTAGGATTCGTAGATTCAGTAGAACCTCGATTAACCGACTCAAATGGGTAATTGGCGATTTAGATAAATGGCAACTCGAGACAAAATTGTTTGTAATGTGATTATGAAATCTAATAGTAGATACATATTCTGAGGTGTAATCTAAGAGTCCAGATTATTGAATTAGTCAATAATGAAGATTTTGAATAATCGAAATCAAGAAAAATGGGAGCAATAACCTGTTGTCATACAATATTGAAATTCGTGGCGAAGATCTACTAAATATCATTTTTCTGTTATTAAAATTATACATTATTGTTCTATTATTAAAATTAAAATTATATATTCTTGTTTTGTTACTAAAATTAAAATTATATATTATTGTTCTGTTATTAAAATTAAAATTAAATATTATTCTTCTGCTATCGACCATTATGCTTCAAAGCAGACGTACACAGAAAAATCCTAGAAATCTTGGCTTTTCCTAATTAATTATTAATTAAATAGTTGCATCGACTACAGCCGAGAAAGAAATCACAAGGGAAGGGGTTAATCGAGGTTTTACTATATAAAAAGCTACTAAAATACTTATCGTTAGTAAATTCGTCTGTTTTGTAGTTCCACTGTTAATCGCCCCTGATTCGTATCGGTGGACTTCGTAGTGACGAAATAAAAATTTCTCGTGCTCCGTTCGAGGGCGAGGTGGAGGACCTATTAAATGGAGGCGCCGAACACTTGTGCAAACTCGACGAACTCGTCGCTGTTGACACGCGATTCTGACACGCGGCGGCGACGAATTCGATCCTCGGGCATCGCTACGATTGTTTAAATAGTCCTCGGTGTAGCCGGGTTACCGGTTTCGCTCGAGAATTCAAAAGTGAGGTAATTAATGGTTCTGGAAAAGTGGGGAACACTTGGAAGGGAACTGGGAATGTACAAGGAAATTTTCATCATGGAAGTACATGGAAAACGTAGAAAATAGAAAGATATGTTCAAGAAGCCGTAGAAAATGCAGGAAATTTATAATGTATAACGAATTGGAAAATTTGAGAAGAATTCGACGAATGTAGAAAATTCGAATGTGAACGAATGAAAATATGTATGTGAATATAGAAAATATAAATAAAGAGATATTATAAATCCGGAAGTTATGAAGATTCGAATCACCGAAAAGTCGTAGGAAAATGAGAAATTCACGGAAAGAGTTAGAAATTACGAAACAGAAAGAAGGCAAAATGTTTGCGGATAGAAAAAGATCCAGATGAAAATCAGGAAACGGTGGAGAAGTGTGATAATCGTGGAAGTCGTAAAGATTGATTTATAGGAAACGTAGAAAGTCCGTGAAGTGCACGGGAAACGGATTACACGGGAGAAAAATCGGAAAGGAAAGCGGAAGGAAATATCCCGTCGGATTTCCCGGCGTAGCCGTGGCTCGAATCGAATTCGATCGAAAAATCGTTCGTGGAATATAACGGATGGTGAAACGCGTGAACGTCGAATGGCGTACCTGTGTTTAATAGACACTTAAAACACATATCCTGCAGGCATTTTTTGCGCCGATGTTCGGCCAAAGACCGGGATTTTTCGATACAATTTGTGGAAGCTCAGTGCGTCATATAAAAAACAATATGGCGATCACGTACAGCTTTTTCCATAAAAATATATATTTAGTAATATTTTTATTTTAATTCATGTGTTGTTCAATCTGAAGAGACATGAATACTACTCGCTTAACGGCGGAGTATATCTGTTGCAGAAATGCGATTGTTAAATTTTGTGGCAGACAGTAATATCGCGTAAGAGCAATGCTAAGTGACAAAGGATTTTCACTTGGTTAAAAGTTTCGTACAATAATTAACCCTTTGCTCTAGAGTGTTTTTTGCATCAAATTTATAAGTATTGAAAAGGAAAAGAAAGAATGTATGGTGATCTTTCGTTATTTATAGAATTCAATTATTTATTTGCAAGTTTGAACTCTAGATAGGAAAATGTGGCGTCGATATGGGAGTAGTTAAAGTTGAAACACGTTAACACTAGATTTACGCATCCCTTCAATTCCATGGATATCAAAAAATATTATAATCATTGTTAGTAAAGGTTTATGCCAATTTGGACTTTGCAATCTTCTATTTTGGAGCTATTTCTCTGATAACAATAAAATAAAGTCTATAACAGATTACTCTAAATCTATTGCCAAGCTGCATACTAAAAATTTGTAAATGTATGCTTGATTTATATAATATATTTCTAGTTAGTTAATAACCTTAATTGTCGACGGAACAAAGCTAGGTAAAAGAAGAAAGTGATTCATTTACAATTATTCATTTGAAATGAGTAAGTTTCAAATATAAGATTATTCATTTGAAATAACTAATTGATAAATTTGAAATAGAAGATTATTCATTTGAAATAATCAATGAATAAAGTTTGTATATAAAATTATTAGTTTGAAATAATCAACGAATAAATTTCAATTTTAAACAGAAGATTATTCATTTAAAATAATCGGTCAGACGATTTTATATAAAATTATTCATTCGAAATGATTCAACCGTCGTTCGGTCGTTGCCGATTGTCTGTGAAGCGACATATTTTCGTCAACCAGCAGCATACGCGTTGATAATCAGCCGGCGTGTAAAAGCAGAACGCGCCGCGCGGCGTAGCCGTAATAAAATTTTACTTGTCCCTGGATTCCGCGTACAAACACGCACACGCAGGCCTCAAGTCGGGTACGTGCACTCGTTACTAAACCTACCAGGCCTTTGCCGGCCTGATATCTATCCAATCTCCAGGTTCGTATCCCACCCCATAAATACATTGGTTGATAACGGCGGGCTGCGTTCCGCGTCGACGATAAGATACACGTCGCGAGAAGAACCGTGTTCGTGTCGGTCTACACGGTGGCGAGGCTGGGAAAAAAATATTTAAATTCGTTGGAGGCGTATTTTCGCGGTATTTTCTCATTCTATTAACTGTTCCACCCCTTGACGAATTTGAACTTTGTCGATGGAAATTAACAGGAATCGGGAAGAATAAAAATTGACAAGTTTCTGAAGTTGATAGGACAGCGTTTTATGTTTAGTATGCGTTTGTAGCAATTTCGAGTAAACTTAATTACATCGAGTTTTTCAAATGGAATATTGTGACAGCACTGGACTGCTTTGGTCTTATAAAATTTGATACCAATTGGAAAGAGGTTGTCAACAGTATGATTCATTTATATGAAATTTACTTATTATTTCATATATTGATCTTTTGTATTGAATTAATACTGCATGATAGATTAAACAATACTCTCGCAACGGTTTCAATTTTCTTATGGAATGTGAGAGAAGCTGTTGGAAAAAATTATGAATTTTTATATATATATATATATAGGCTGTTTCAACCCTTAACAAAATTATTATAAATTACATCTCCGTCTGTACTTTCAAATGTACGGACGAAGCCACGTTACCAGTTCTTCGATACGCGTATCGTCGATTAAAAGCTCTCGTATTAAATTTTCGCAAAATCTGTCGTGTCACAGGGTGCTTCATCCCCGACACGAAATATCAAGCAGGAATCGTAGCAAGGAATTTAATCGCTTGGATTAAACATATGTTAGATAATATTGTTTCTGCGTCGTTGAACGTATTATTAAGCTTGGGTCGAACAGAAAGCAAATGGGCCGCAATGAATTATTTCAATTTTACGACGCGGAGGAATACGAATGGCACACGGGATGTAATCCAGTCGCGATTTCTGGCGGTTCAAAGTTCAAGGAATGCCACGGAATTACCGGCTTTCCCGCCGCAATCTCTCTCCGTCGAATCGATTCCGATTATTGCCCGTGACAATGTCTTCGCAACAAACTTAAACGATCTCGTTTGATTAAATAATACTTTATCAAACACATTCTATGATCGTTAACTGCTCGAACGCATGCCCGGATTCGCCGCATCCTCAATCACTATAAATCCATAGTAAAAACTCCTTCGTTTCCCTCGAAAACACCGGGAAAAGCGGGGAGAGGGCAAGGGAAAGGCAGAGGAATCGAGAACGATCCGAACGTGAAATCGGTCTCAACCCTCGAATGGAACGATTCCGAGATCCCGAGCTAGCCTTCGACGCAGACGCGGAACGCGTCATTCGTTTCATCGCACGCGAGATTTAAAACAATAACCCCTTGCTTAACTACTTTTATATTTAACACTAGATATACGAGCATTCGCCGTGCAGTTTATTCTACCACTTTCGGAGAAATCGATGTTCGTTCGTTTCGATTTTGAGAATTCGAGGTTCAAGAGTAGACTATTAACGAAACATTTACCAAATAAGATATTTAGGAAAGTCGATATGAGACAAATGGGTAAAAAAATTCGACTGCGTCTTTACGTATACATCGAACCGTCTAATTTCACAAAGTTGATCGCTTTGGGAAGTTCAATATTCCTACAAATTTATGACGTGTTAACCCATTGCCTTATAACGTATCAAACCATGACGAAGATTTCAAGGAGAATTCATCAGAGATAAATATTATTCGATACTTCCGAATTCAAATGAGACATCATCCTTGTGTCATCAATAATTATACATCGGAGTAAACAAAGACGTTATATCCAGAATTTCCTTCTGTCTTCAATAAATCTATTAACCATACTTAACAAATAACTCATACGGCAAACGGTCAATAACGGCAAATATAAACAATATAAATAATATTTCACATTCAACATTCACCCGAGACATTCCCCAACAAACTTTCCATTTCCATGTACCCCTTAACGATAAAATGATTGAACGGTGAAAACCTGAATACAAAGGATTCGCGGAAGAGTATCGACGTGGATTCCCGATGGATCGGCGAAGCAACGGCGCAGGGAAACTCGCGACACACCCGGTACGTGATTTATCGCCGGGGATCCTCTAAGGAGAGGCCATAATCGGATCTCATGGAATATTCAGTATTAAACGAGCAATTTCACGAGAGGCGAGGCTTTCTCTTTCGCTTTTTTCCTCCCCCACCTTCCAACCCCCTCTCTCTTCCTCGTCCTCTCTCTCTCTCTCTCACTCCCTCCCCCCGCCCTCTCTCTTTTTTTTATAGCTACCGGCGAGAGATCTTGGAGAACAATGACGAGGCAGCGCGTGACTGTAATTAAGTTCCTTGTGATTAATGGCGGGCACCCAGGCTCGTTCCTCGTCGGCTGCATTAATTTACAACTCTGTTTAAGGCCTGCCCGTAAGAACCGGTACTACCGTCCGCCATAATTTTCTGTTGAGAAACGCTCTGTTTACATACCTGATAAAGTATACGCTCCCGCCCGTCCAACCCCTTCGTCGCGCCTCCCCTTTTCCGCCGGGTTTCCCGTCCTTTTTAGTCTCGGCACTGCGCCGCGGCTATCAGCGGCGTTGTTTCACAAGCGGGCACGTATGTACGTACACGTGCTTATACGTACTTACACACGTGATCGGCGCGGCGCGGTTTTCTTCTTGGTCCTCGATCCGATCGAGCACGATCGATTCCCGCGCGGATGTTTCACGGGGGAGTGTGCCCGGACCACGAAGCCGCACTTCCGTCCACAATCTGCGCGGAGCGAACTCCTCTCCGATCGTCGCCGTTTGGATTTTCTTTTCTTAGATTGATTCGGAGGGCCAAGGTAGTAATTGTAGTCTTGATGCTTTCACGGCCTGGAGTATTATTACATTCATTTTTGGCTTTCGAGTGAGAGCCGTGTCCAATAGGAATATTTTCCCAACGTTTCGCCGGCATTGCAGCTGACTTCATCAGAGGGCTAAAGGCACACTGATACTGGTGTATGTCTTGGAAGACTTTCTTTAAATATGTACTCTGTTCATGTACCGGATCGGTGGTTACCAATCATTTTCAATTGGTCAGCTGAACAATTAAAAAAAAAAGGTAGTAATTGTTATCGTAGGGGTGGTAAGAGAATTGTTGAAACGTGTACGGGAAACCGAGGAATTTCGTTTAATTTTATGCACGGGTTTAACACTAACTGGGCTTGTTTCTCGTGTATGTAACTTTAATATCAATTCCTACATTGTCAGATTACTCGGTTCTTCGATCCTCAGCTTCCCTTTTCTTTATGTTTTCGCTACCAAACATTTATCATTTAACTTGTTAATCTTTACTTTACAGCCAGTTATTTGACTGGTTACGGCAGGAAACATGCTGGTTAGTGTTGATGGTAATGTATAACGTTCAAGTGACTAAGCCATCGTTATGGTAAGGTGGATAGGGGTAGTTTTACGTAAAAGAATGTTGATGATGGCATTGTGAATTCTTCTTGGGCCCGACTCTTTGTTTTTTTCTTGTTAGATTGATTCGAAAGATGAAGGCAATAATTGTTATCATACGAGTGAAAGTGGAGAATTGTTGAAGAACAATTGTAGAAGAATTGTAGAATAACATGTTGTGTATAGATGAATTAAACTTAAATCTTGACCTGTTGTTCGTGCATTCGTATCCAAAGCCGAATCACCGGACAAGAAACAGACGTGTTTACCATCGAAGGTCGGGTATGATAAGAAAAAATCATTAGACAAAGATCCACGCGGAAACTATAACAGAGTACTGTTTTTTGGCGCACCTTTTACTTACATTTCTTTCATGTCTATCCGTCGTCACTCTTTCAAGCGGACAAGCCCGAATGGAATTAATGGTAACGAGCGCCGATAAATTCGATTCGGATCGAACGGAGCGATTCTCGCGAGATAATCGAGAGCCAGAAGCGAACGAGACGGAGTTTCCAGGTAAACGGTCAGCTAACGGGAAGAACACGGCTAGAAGTGGGCGGAGGGCGGCCGGTCTTCTTCGTTAATTTAAGAATTTGCCTCGTTAGTCGCATCATGTCCACCTCGTTGGCCGCGCAGCAGTTGATACAATTAATTAAGCAGTCCGTCCGCCCGGTGTTGCTCGGGGTACGCAGGATTTGATTAGAAGCGACCCAGGGCGGACGCTTCTTTCCACGGGCCTCGTTTTTTCCGGATATCGATGCCCATTAACGTCGCGATTAGCCGACTCGACGAACGGGATCGTTTTTCAACCCCTTGCCGTGGAATATCCGAATCCTAATGAAGATTTTATTTAGAATTTAACTGGCATTAACCCCCTGGCCTATGATCTCTTTCTCAACTCTGATCGGTACAGCTATTTTGTCATTGATAATTTATTGGGAAAAGAGAAAAATTCTAAGCTTATGTTATTCTTATATTTCTTTTGAAGTATAATAGTTGATCACAGAGGAATAATATTTACTTTCAATTCGAATGAACTGAGTAATACCAGTTGAATCATATTGAAAATCTTCACCACGAGTCTCACTCGTTGTTGTAGGACAAGGGGTTAATGTTGCTTGATTCTTCAGCGTTCAATATTGTTTCCGTTATCGACTGTTAATCTGTGGAATAACTGCAGATATAGAATGACGATGGTATTCTTAGAGTTATTGGAAGTGGAGTCTTTGAGATTATAGTGAGTAATAGTAAATTTAACACGTTGACGCAGCATGATTTCATAGAGCGAGATACTGAGAATGAGAAAAAAGTGATATTAAATTGATTGATTAAATTGCATTGTTATTACTGCACATTCGTCTAGCTGAATGTCACTGCATTAGGTAGCATTATTTATAATGTACGTTCGTTTAATTACGTTAAATGTAATTATCGTTTAATCGAGTAAACTATAGAAATTCGATTTGATTGAAGGTCACCGGTGACCTCGATGGAATCGACGTGTTAATAGTCAATTATTAGTGATGCAGTTCCAACAAGTACAATCGTGAAAGAAATTGTATAATAAAAGAAAGGTACAAAGATATGAGATATACGATTAATAATTCTGTTATTGATTATAGAAGGATTAAATGAAGGTTCCTCGGCTACCAAATAAAAAGTATGAACAATGTATCATTTTTCTATTGCGGAATATTGAAAAACGAAGTGCTTTTCGTCTGCTCCGAGCAGGCAGCGAACAGCGAAGAATGCTCCTTCTAAAAGGAACATCGACAGATGCGCTCTTCCGTCAGTTTCAATTAATGTTCACAAATAGAAATTGTACGCACCGCGAGTCAGAACGTGCCACTATCGATACGATATTTCTTTCAATCCCGATGCACGACCGATCCAACGGAGCAGTGCAGAGGAAACACAGGCCGCAGATCAATTCTGAAGAGCCACATCAATTCGAAGGCTCATCCTTCACGGAGAAGATTTAATTACAGTCCATTCAGCGCCTCGTAAAAGCCGACTTTCTAGAAGCCGATCCTTCTCACAATCAGTTTCCTGCCTCTCGCAGGCGCACGGCATCGATAATCGCCACCCCGTTTCGTCGCGCGCGCTGGCAACAGGGGAAAAAGAAACGGAACAACCAAAGAAACGAAGAGACGAAGAAGCGAAGAAACGGAGAAACGAAGAAACGAAGAAACGGAGAAAGGGAAAAACGGAGAAACAGAGAAACGAAGAAACGAGAACAGAGAACCCGGAGAAAATAAAAGGAAAGTTGCTCCGAATATCTTCAACTCTCGACGCAAGTAGGAAATCGTTCCGCTCGCTCGAGAAATTCCGAGGTCGATTCAATTTGCCGGTCGCATACTTGCGATTCCACTGACGAGCGAACAGACCCGGCTGGCGCAAATCGCGGAACACACTGCAAAATTAACGATTTGTCCCGCATCGGAATAATGGCGGCGCGCTCGAGACACTATCGCATTCCCGATGCCCCGGGGAACATGTCGGGAAGTGTCGGCGATCTAATTGCGATCGTTCCCTAACCCGCCGCGATTTTATTTGATCGCCTCGTCTCAGTACTGTAACCGAAACCCGGAATCTTTTTGCTTCTTGTTTTTTTCTGACTTTTAACAGTAGATTCGTGGGCATTCGTTGTATATTTTACTGTACTGTTCCTAGGTATAGAAATAGGGAGGTTAGGAATAATAGTGGTAAGCGTGTGTTTATAATTGCAGCAATCGAAAGAGACGTGAACCTTTACCATATAATGTCTATGAAAATTCATTTTTTGCTGTGGAATGTATTGTCAGACGCTTGAGGAAAATATCAAACAGAAGTAGTAAAATAAATTCTTTGGAATTCAAATTAAATATTTGTTTTCTATTATGGATTGCCCCGCTTTAAAGTAAACGTGGATATAGATGAATACAGAATTTCTCCTCGTTTCTAATGAATTACTAATGGCAATTCTATTGAACGCAGTTGACAAAGAAATCATAGGGCAAGTTTAACACGTTGCCACAGGGATTTGGAACGTTTTATACATTACTTATTCTTACTTACATTGTTTACATACAGTAATCTCTCCGGTGTCAAATAATGTTTACACTATCATAAAGTCAGATACGAAGAAAATCGAAATATTTCACATTGCCAGTACAGTGAATCGACTAATATATTGCTAAACCTATCATTCGTAACATGTGTTTTGAATTCTCCATGTTTCTTACAATACAGCCAAACAAATATATACATTTCTATTCGTAAAACCCAAGAAGACTTCGATTTCGCTGAAAACAATGTCCAAAATGTATACCAATATACACTCTATTATACACCTATTATACACTCCATACCCTACAAATCTCGTTCTAAACTTTCCAAACTCGAAAAAACGAGCGTTGACACCCTCTATACTCCTCCATCGGGTGCATTTTGCACCGTCGCGCATCAATGCGATCGATCCCGCAATTCGAAATTTCCCATAAATCCATGAAAATCCCCAATCCACTTAGAATACAGAACCAGTTACAAGAGCAAAACGTCTAAACGTGAACCAGAAGAGAAACGTTTCCGGTAACGTTGCGAGAGTGGACGCGAGCCGATCCTCCCCCGAGGGGCGCGCGAACCATCCCATTCCTCTGCTCGATCGCCGTGGAGAGCCGAGGGGATCGCGGATCGGAACCGTCGGACCGAGGAGATCCCGCGCGCGATCTAAAGGGCAGGTAATTACACGGGCCCGCGATCGATTCCTCGGCCGGGTAATGAATTTTTTACGACGCGCCGCCGAAGAAGATCGGCCCGATCGTTCCGTTCGCGGACGATTGAAGGCCCGTGTCCGATCGGCCGAGGCGTCGGGCCGAATTGAAACGACCGGCTGCGCGCGGGCCGGGGCAGCCGCTCGACACGCCACTCGCTCCTATTCACTGACAGAAGAATGCGTATCGCGATCCGTTCGGCCAGGCTCTCGTCGTTTATAATTTATTAATTTAACGCGGCCGACCTCGACGATCCCCGGCCGATTCCACGCGGTTTCTGTCTGTCTCTCTCTTTCTCTCTCTCTCTCTCTCTGTTCCTCTTCGTTCGCCCTCTTCTTGTTTTTCCCCCGCCACCCCCACCACCTGTATCCTCATTCTACCTTTCTATACGTCAAGTCGAATCGGCACTTTAATTAAAAGTCTCTCCACCTTCCGCTCGTTATTACCCTGTTAACACTAGCATCTCAACGCGGAGCGGTCGGAACGACTCATCTCAGGTCCGAACGATTATCGTAATAATTGTAACCGGCGCCACTGTCAGATACCGTCGACAAGCATGAGGCAATTGGTTGGCTTGTGGTTGTTGTTTCTTTTTAATGTTTCCGGGGGGGGGGGGGGGATTTTGGGGGTGTGCGGAGGTTACTTTGATTTATTCGCACGGATGAAAGGTTAGGCGTGGTTGGAAAGACAATTGTTGTGTTCTCTGGGTCCTTTCTTTTTTTGGCGAGGGTGTTGAAAGTTGTTAGGTCGAGTTTTTGTTGTGGATCTTGGGACATTTGCAGTTGGTTTCTGCTGAGGGAAGTATGTGAAAGTGAGGTTTTCCGGGAGAATATTTTTATTTTCTGTTCTTTTTTACGATGTTTTTGCCAGTTACGATTTTCTCGAATTATTCAACTTATCCGGTGATTTTAATTTTGTTACCTTCGACTTCTCGTTTTCTACAATATGAAGAAGAAACACTAGAATCACTAAGAGAAGATAGTTTCTACTTAACCTTCCTTTATTGCATCACTCTGGACAATCTTCATTTTGCACAAAACTCTACATATAACCTTACAAAACATCCCATACCGCTTATACCCAGTTTCCACTCAACCCCTGACGACCCTTCGCATGACTTTGAAAAATATTCGTTTTGCCAAAAGCTCCACACAGAAACTTCTACAAGAAATTCTAGACTCGTTTCATCGAGTCTAAAGTCGAAGACCGGCTGAACCGGAAGCTTGATTATTGTTTTGTCGTTGGAGGGGTGCGCAGGTCGCGAATCGCGAGCACTGACCAAAAGGAACATATGGCCAGGCGTGCCGTGTCGGTGTTACGCGTAGGCGTAGCGTGTCAAGCGCTTTTACGAGCCGACGAGTCGCACGGATAGCTCGTCACCTCGACGCGTATATCCAGCCCGACGGATTATTTAACCCCGCGGCGAGCATATGTCGCTAACCCCCGCCGACTGAGCACGGGTTATCGCAATTAACCCAGCGTCGAAATCAAGCCTGCGATACGCATCGCGTATAAAAACCCGTTTTATATTGTACAATGCTGTGCACGCTATTATATCACGGACAGGTTGCCTTCTGTAATACTTACCCTATGCACTTCCGGCCCTGCTTGCCTTAATTCGTCCACGCCCCCTAAATATAGACGGCCCATCACTTTCGCACTGGAACTACCTGACATGTCAATGATTCACTTTACTTTTTTTAGAAGCATTCAGAAGATACATGTTCTTTTGTGAGAAATTATAGAATTAATTGTTTTAGCGACACGAGTTGCTTGGAATAGAAGTTTGACTATTCCTGAATCTTCGAGAGGAAGAGGTTTCATGAAATCGTTTTTTGAATGAAGGAAATAATAATATTATAATGTTACTAATAATATTAATCATTATTGGTTGTTAATGTTAGCGATTATAATGGGACTGTACTGTATTACAATTACTGAATCGTTGAAAGTACTTATTACCTCTGTAGTTTGCCAGTATCGCAATTTGGATGTTAACTTCCGTGGTTTCGAAGATAAGCGAAATTGTAAGGGACCTTTGCAAAATATGTTAAAACAGTTGAACATCAATTTTCGATAAGAAGTATCGCAGTTAATCGGGATATGCGTTGTGTATACGAAAAATTCCGTGAATGTTCCTCTGAAAGTGAGAAGGTTCTACGTGTTTATCTTACTGGAAGAGAAAAAAAGCTGCAGGATACTCGGAGTCAGGTGTCTCTAGAAGGAGAAGAGCGTGTTAACCGATCGACAGTGTGTACAACGAGCGTGGCAAGGTGAAACAACCGGGAGGGTTGACACTGGGACTGAAAAAGTCAGTTTCGCGCTAGTGACCTACCCTCTGCTACTCACCTCGCACTTAACCACCTCCGCAGGACATTGAAGCTACGAAAAGGAGGACACACCCCTTGGACGTCACCCGTTTCTTACCGGCGCACTCGTCCTCCTGTCAGAATAAATAGATTTTCTTAGCGCCGTAGGGGCCAGATGATAAAACTAAACGCCTTTCTGTGGACATCACTACCCCCCCGGCGGGGAGCGACACTGGAATTTTATTAACACGCCCGTCGCGACTGCTTCTTTCATAATTAACCCCTTCAGAGTCGGTGCACATTGTAATGTATACTGTTTTAATATTTAAATGTCGGACAAAATATTGAAACTGTGACAGTCAACCGTGTAAAACCTTGTTCCGTAGTGTTTCCAATACCTTGGCATTCGAGAGTCCATTCGACTAAGTTAAGTACTACTTGTATTTTATAGTCTGTACAAAGCATTTCGCTTCATTCACCTTTTTACTAAAACATAAATATTTACTACCTAATAAATCCGGACGTTTGGCTCAAAATGTCGAGCATATTCTTAATGGAAAAACCTTTGCAGTCTCAAAGCATAAGACATCCCCCATCTCAAAACATATGTGTATGTGTACAAATACTATCCTATATTCTACCCAGAGTATATTACTTCATTCTACTTTCTACCAGATAATAAATCATAAACATTCACTATCCAATAAACCCACTCATTCGTCGAAACCTCCCGTCACAAAATGTCAAGCATTTCTAGTGAAAAAAAACCTTTGTAGTCCAAAGGGTTAAGACGTCCTCCGTCCCGGCCTATAAGTCGATCCCCGTCGATAAGGGGTCGCGCGTGTTTCATCCACCTAAACGCGCCGCTTTTGTAAACCTTACGAACGGGGGTGCGCGGAGGACGGAGGGCAGAAAATCCCGTGGCCCGGCCGGGCTGCACGCAAGTTTCACTGCTTTCGAGCAGTTATGGAGGGCGCATGCCTGCATATTTCATGAGCAAACAGACTTCAACCCCCGTGGCATGCGCTGCAACCACCCTCCCGCGACCGACCCTCTCCGCCCCTCCGTGCCTCTTCGCACAAGACCAGCCGTAGCTTCGACGAGACTGGGCCCCGCTTCAAAAAGACTTCGCCGCGAGGAAAGCTGCCGCGCGGGGGTCGAATTATTAACGAACTTCCGCCTGGTCAACGAATAAGTCTCTCGCTTGCTCGTTCTTCTTGATTCCCTTACTCCTTTTAGCCAACTCTTGTTGCCTACCACTTTCTGCGTCGTTTGATCGAGTTATTAATTACGTTGTCTCGATACCCGCGCGGTTCGTTCAGACTCGCGACGCAATTTTCAATGAACACGACTTGGTTCAATCCCTCGCTGCACGAGTTTCTCTCGCGACTACGCTTGTTGCGTTCGTTTCATTAGCAATAATCTGAGAGACGGCGAACACGTTTTCTGTTTATTGAAAGTACCTTACTTCGGAGATGAAATGTTGATAGAAAAGCAGTTTTAACTTTGACTTATATAGTATGAATGACATTGATTTTTGGTGAAAATGAAAAATCTTCGCTTTGAGTTTCATTTATTATTCTACGGCAAGGAGTTAAGTATTGAGTTTGGAGTTAGATGTAACTTTCCTGTTCTCTTGTAATTTGGTGTGAAAATTTAAGGAAATCTATTTTGGGTTTTTACTTTTTGTTGAATATGAGTTATGGGGTAATATTGGAATAGGAAGGCTTGAAGGAATGCGAATAATTTGGTTGATAACATAAAGATTGGCGGCCGCCATTTTTTATGGAGAATCTAGGAAGTGAAGGTTCGATGTGGATATGACCTTATATGTAGCCTTCGATTTTCTAACTGTGAGGTACCTATTGAATATTGAAATGATCGATGTAAATTATTGACTTTAGATTTATTGAGAAGTTCATTAGATAGTAATACTACTTCTTTATAACTAGAAAAGCTAATATTACTTAAAACTAAGGATTGATATGATCTTCAGTTCCTAAACTCTCACAACTACTATCCTTTAAAACAATAATCAGACCTCTAAAACAAAGAATCGATCTCCAAATCACTAATTAACACAAAACTTCCGAACCTCCCAAATTGACCCACTTCGGGATCTTTATTTTACAAGTATGCAAATTATAAAGACGTTTGCGAAAGGTTTTCAATAAAATTTGTGTATTTGTACAGATACAAGGCTACGACCCTCCGAATCTCAAGAAACGTATTGTTGTAATTTCTATTGAACACTGGAAGTAACTTTAATTGTTCCGTAGTTCTAGTGTTAAGCCAGGCTAAACAGTACTTTTAGGGCGCATTCTATTTGATCCGCATGTCGAGTTAATATCAACTTTCCGCGTCGATTCAGTAAACTCGTCTTGTCAAATGGAAAAATCGACTTCCACGATCGGACGTTTTTCAAGGAAAGGGCAAGAAACTGTCCGCCGGAGGCAGACGCAAAAATTCATTGTTTGCTCAAGCCTGTTTTTCATCGGCAGCGTAACATTATCGTCTCGCGATCGGATCGGTGGACGTCCGATAATATCGGCGACGGTGTATTTGCCCTGTCTTGTTTTAGCGCGCAACGTTCGCCCTGCCAACGTCTCTCCGCGTGTGTGCGTGGCCGTGTGCCCGCGTGTACCGTACATTCATACGTTCGTTCAACGTACAACGAATGTACGTGTGTTTACACATTTTGCAGGAAAAATAAGATGTTTTTATATCACGTGCAAGCTGAAGCAAAGATTTGCAACGAAGCTGGATACTGGGGTTGCAGGGGCGTGGGGGGTTGGTAGGGGACAGATGGCAAACAGGATCGAACAGGAACAGTCCGCGAATCTGGATTTAGAAAAATCCAATAAACGGTGAAATTTTGTTTGCCCCGCGTGCGATATATATGTATTACGCAACCGTCCATTAACAATGTTTGCCTTTCGATTTTTCAGCGATCGCCGGATCGTGTCTGTTGATATTATCCGGATCCAGGAAACGTCGAGTATCACATTCGAAGATATAATTTCCGTTCCTTCGACCGATAACCGTGCGCTTTTGTTTTGGACGGCGAGCTGGAACGATGGCACGTGATTATCCTTGTGTTCGTTGCTTCTTGGAATGGCAATTAGTGGAGAATCGGTGAATAGGCAGTAATCGGAGAAGGTAATAATTTCATATAGAGATGTAAAGATTGGGAAAATTAATGTTTTTGCTTCTGGAGTGATTATACGACATATTCAGAAACTATAAAAAGGACTTCCTGACCTACGAAAAATGAAGAAACAAAATCCTTGTATAACTAAAAAGAATATTAGTTGTTCCATTGAAATTTATAAGGATCAGAAAATATCAAAAAATGGACCGCATTGACTTCTGAGCGACTCATATATATATATTTCGTACTTAATTAATGTGAGCTAATTTCCCCCTGGATCTGATTACATTTTTTATTGTAATGTAATATTTAATTCTACAAAGTATAATATATACTGTAATATAGCATTTTACCAAATTATAAGAAGTGTCCATTTTGGCACAAAAGATTGGCACATGAAGAGTATACTCTTCACATGAACCCAAAAGGGTTAATTTTATTTAAACTAAAACAAATCATTTTAATTATAGTACATATATCTTTTATTTGGACCTATTTCTATCAGAAAAATATTATACTGCTATATTTTATTCGAAATGCATGCCATTACTGGTAGCATATTGAATGGCAGTCCTTTGATAGTTCTACGAAAATCAGGTCTGGAGAGGTTAACACTAAAACTAGCAAGCAGTTAAATTGACTTCTTGAAATTTCTCTATAGAAACTCCAAGAATTCATCTATTGTGACTTTAATTGATTTACAATTCAATTTACATATTGCTAAAACATTTTCTTTAATAACTTCCCAAAGGCACATGTGTTGTCTTTTTAATGATTGCAAAAAGAAGAAATCAGGAATGGGTCATTTTGACCCGTCTGGTAGTTCTAGTGTTAAGAATATTCGAATTTTACAATCTTTGTCTCACATATACGTCTCTACAACATAATAGAAGCACAGACAATCATATTGGCCTAGGTTTCGGCCGTGGCCTTGCAAGGTCGTTGCTCTTGCTTCGACTATTCACAATTATTTGCGTTTTTGCATGGCGTTTGGAAGGCAACTGACTTCCAAACGCTTGGGTGTTTGGATAGGGTAACCTTCTGAACTTTTCGTCGCGAGTCTACGTTGTTTTTGCTGTCTATTTTGTTTTGATTGTTTTTAGGGCAGGACTCGAAAGCCACTGATCTTCCGAGTTCACTGCCCTCCACACGTAAATGCGCCTACAAAAGTATACGTGTAATTACGAGTAAGACAAGTATAATAAAATGGAAAATAAAATAATATTTTTATAATTTCGATTATTGGAAAATTTGAGGATTTGCTTTAATTTCTCTCAAAACTAGCTAAACGTGTCGCAAGTGATTTAGAAAATCCTTAGGACATTAATTGAGCTAAAGTAAAATTCTAAAATAAAATTGTTATAATCTCGATTATCGGAAAATCTGAGGATTTGCTTTGATTTTCCTCAAAACTATCTAAACGTGAGCTTTAGAAAATCCTTAGGACATTAATTGAGCTAAAGTAAAATTCTAAAATAAAATTGTTATAATCTCGATTATCGGAAAATCTGAGGATTTGCTTTGATTTTCCTCAAAACTATCTAAACGTGAGCTTTAGAAAATCCTTAGGACTTTAATTGAATTACAGTAAAAAGAAAGATAAAAAATAATATTCAATGCTTGGTTTTGTTCAACAAATCACTGAAACTAGTAAGAAGTAACTAAAAAAACTAAGAAGACCGCCGGTCAAAATAACAAAACGTCTTTCATTCGCACTGTTCCGAGGTCCTCTAAAGATATAAAAGTTACTCATAGCCTAACCGAACACCTATAGCAGAACGTTTCAATGTATCAACTCAATAGCTGTTAAAAATTCAGTCCTGCATTAACATTCGTAAGTGCATCCGTGGATTGACAAGCATTGCATGGAATAGTGGCGGCTCTTCTCCATGATCGCGATCAGCGAGCGATCCATCAGGATTTCTAGCACCAGCGGTGTACAAGAGGGAGAGACACGGAACTTTAATAAGTACCCTCGAGAAAACAGTGATTCACGTTCAATCTCGGAACATTTCTAGAAACACTGGCGAATGGGGAGGGAGGTTAGCAGAGGCTGTCGGTGTACCCTCCGAGCGATGCGCACGAACAGAGAGCGCATGGGAAATTATGGGGAATCGGGTGGCCTCGCAGGGGATGCGTGTGCATCGCTTCAGGGAATTGGTTCAACGTCGATGGACCTAGAAGTATCATCGAAAGGTAGTTTACATCGGCTAGTACCGCGGCCGCGATTAACTCCTCCGACGTTCAAAGGCGATTGCTTTTTAAATAGACGCCCGCCTTGCCCGTGGGAAACTTCGCCCGCCCCAATTACACCGGGGCAAATCAGGAGGAGGAAGGCATCGGTTTCCTCTCGAAAAATCGAACGAGCCGGGCGACGGACTCTTCAATCTCCGACACTTCGAATGGATGTACATATAAGTTCTGTCGTCATATACGAAATTTTTGGGATTTGAGTGGGTGACGTTGTATATTGGTGTTGGATGTGGGTATTGGTACTTTGGGGGTGAATGTTTTAGGTAGCTGTGTCGAGAGTGGGCCTTTCGTATTTTGAATTGAACGCTGGGAATGAAAGATTTGATTTTGAATGACTTGAGAGAGCGGAGAGGAGTTTTATACTTTTTAGTGGGTATTTGAAATGTTTAATAGATTAAGGAAATTAGTTGTTAGCATGGTTCGAAGTTTGTAGCATTAGCTAGTTCAATTATTGGAAATTTCAATAATTTGTAATTTCAACCCTTTGTAATGTTAACCATTCGAAATCTCAATTGTTTAAAATTTCAATAATTTGTAATTTCAACCCTCTGTAATATTGACCATTCGAAATCTCAACTGTTTAAAATTTCAATCATTTGAAACTTCAACCCCTTGAAATTCTAACCATTTGAAACGTCAATCTTCCGAAATTTCAACCCTTCGAAATACTATTACTCAGCAACAAAGGACCGCCCCCCCCCTCCACCGCCAGAATCCACGTCTCCATCGAAATACTATTACGAGATCACAATCAAAGGTTAAACCGTTCACAGTCTTCCCAGAGACAGGACCCAACATGATCACCCTTCGATATTCGTAAAGACCTCTAGCAGCGGGTAATCCGTGTAGATTTCAATGAAGCTGCGAAGCGACGAGTTAACTCGTCCCGGGGTTCAAACGGATTTGGCCAGCGATCCGCGTCTCCCCACGGAAAATTCACGTGGTGGTCCACGTGTGGGCGAGCACGCGCGCAGTTGAGAAGAAGAAGCCCGTGAAAAGGGGGTTGATCAGGTTGGAGGCTGCCGCCCCCCCTTCCCCGAAGAAAAAACGGGGGCGCCGACGTTCCCGAATGTTTTGACAGGGGGTGGGCAGCACGTGGCGTGGAGCTGTTTGTAAAACATCGCCGGCTCCTTTATCGCGGCGATATTAACCGGCAGCCGCGCCACGTGACTGGCCCATTGTTCGCATTGTTGCGGCTCGAGAGAGCAGCGATACGGCATTGTTCCCGGGGCGAGACGCGACGCCGTGATTTCTTCCCCTCCGCATCGCAATAATCTAATTGAAATTAATTCCCCCCCGACCTGCGCGAAACCTGAGAACTGCGATTTATGTAGATAAGGGCAACGGGAATCCCTCTTAACACTAGGCTCACGGACATTTGCTGTACAGTTTGTTCTATCAGTTTCAGAGGAACGGATATTCGGTCACTTAGACTTTGAGATACAGATTTGTGTTGCGTCAATGAAAATCGATCAAAACATTTACCGAACAATGTTTATAAAAGTCGATGTCAGTCAAATTGGGTCGTTTACACGTTGAAACTTGCGATCACGACAGGTGACGAATTTGAGTCTGGTTTTATGATACATGTTGCTCTCAAAGAAGAAAGACGTGGATAAAGAATGGAGAAAAGGAGGCTGGATTCTTGTAGATTGTTTTTTAGGCTTTAGGGTGTGGTTTTGGGGAACTTGTACGTTCAATGTGAATTGGAGATTTAATAGAAATTAAGTGAAGAATCTATATAGTTGAAATTGATGTATCCGACGCGAATGTTGAGATCTAGAATTTGTGATGTTTCCGTTTGGTTTTTCGGAAAAGGAGTTTCAATCTTTTGAACGCCTGTATTAAAACTTGACAATAGAGTATCATTTCAACAAATAGGAATTGCTACGAATTTTTGTTGTATTTGTTCGTGAAATTATAATTGTTCTCCGAAATGTAAGTATCTATTTTAGCATCGCTCAGATGTCGTCAAAGAAATAATTTATTAATAAACTGAATACACAAGCTGAGCTGTAATTATACAGACCTCGACGGAAGGGATAACAAACAAGAGGATCGTATGTTATGAAAGATGGAAAGCAAATGAAAGCTCAAATCGATTTTCAGAGTCACGCGTTACGTCGAAGAATCGAGTCGGTCGATTGGCGTTCACGGAAAACGAACGGTCGAAACGCGCGTTTTACTTGAACTTGATTATAAACGTCGGTCCGAGCGGGCCGTCCGGCGGCCTCCTAGTTGACAGAACAAACAGGTGACGTTCCAGCGATCGTAAGACTGGTAAACATATATGCCGGGCCGGCCGCAACGCGTTACCAAGCAAATAGCCGGCATCAAAATGCATTAGCCGATTCTGATAATGCCGATTTACGATGCGCTTATGGCCGCTAATTGTCTGATTTATCGACGATGTCGTGCTAATACGATTAACACGCGTTCAAGCCCGACCGGATTCGTTATCGCGGCAGCTTCGCTTCAAATTTGCGAGGCTCGTCCCGCAATCACACCGTTCGCCGACCACGATGGCTACCGTCACGTTACGCGTCGTTCGGCCGCCATTATGGTAAGGAAAATAGGTGCAATCGCGACCTAATCAATTCATTTTTGCTTGTAATTTTAGATAGAAAAGAAACTTGTATTAGTATATAAATAATTGTATTAAGTTTCTTTTTACTTCATTTAGAGTATTATTTTATGTTGCAATTATATTGTATTGCATTACATTGCATTTGTATAATATTGTATTGTATTACATTGCATTTATATTGCTTTGTATTATATTTTGTATTTATATTACATTATATTCTATTATCTATCTTGCATTTGTATAATATTGTATTATACCATTTAACAATTATATAATATTCTATTGCGTTATGTTACATTTGAATTGTATTATATTGTAGTTGCATTGTATTCTGTCATACTACCATTTGCATTATACTCTACTATAACGTTACTACAAGCACCATAAAAAGCCAATTCCAATCACACCTAATCCAACTACATCAAATCACATCAAACTCCACGTTTAATCACTTTCAGAAACTCCTTCGAGCTACAAACGGATAAAGCTCATCTCCAACCAAAACAAACACACCTACTACAACATTCTATTATCTACTCTTCCCTTCCGAAACATATATTCTCAAAACTCTTTCCAGCCGACGAGCAAATCGAGAGAACAGTCACCGAAGGACGCTGAAGATTTCGCGCGTAACCGGCGCGAAAGTAAAAGGGACGGCTAATCGGCGTAGATTTTGTCCGTGAAAGCGTTTAGACCGTCGGCATTTGTACATTCCGCTGGTGTATATTTGGTACATATTTACACTGCCGGTCGGAGTATTTGCACGAAACGGTTGTACGAGAGGATCTTTAAATATTAAAAAGAATATTTGTCGGGCAAATCAGCCGCAGCGCGAGGGGAGTGCAATGAGCCCCGCGGTCGCGCGGTTGCGCGCTCGCGCCGGCGAGCGGACACGACGCCTTTATTATTTCTAATCGCTCTCCGTCCGATGATCGTTTGATAAATGGCCGTGGCGCGATACTTCGAATCAACAGGAACGACTGAGGCCGGACGGGAGGCGGCGTGTAAATATATGCAGTGTATACAACGATAAATGTCGCCGCGATTCGTGTGCACGCGTACACGGCCGACGACGATGATGTTTTCAGTGTGCGGTTACAACGATGTGTACTTACACGTACGTGGTACTTACACGTGTTGTTGTCTTTCGTTGCGGCTGCGTTTCTATTCGGGATTCGAAGATGTTTGTTTTCTTAGGCTGTTGGTTCCGTAATAATGAACAGATACTTGACGGCGAGTGTAGATTGAAATCATTTTTGTCTCTTTGATTTTATTTGGAATCTCGAGCATTTGGTGATTTAACAGTTTGAAGTTTCGACGGTTTGAAATCCGGATCATTTGACGTTTGAAGCTTTTGAAGTTTCAACCGTTTGAAATTTTAATCATTTATAATTTCAACTTTGGTAACTTTTACTTGGAATTATAACCTTTTTCGTGTTATTTGATTTTTATTTTTTACTCCGGTTTCGACGTTTCTTAGTATGAAGCTTTTATTAGTAAAAAATGTTTAGCGATGAAATTTCGGAGTGATTAGTAGTGGTTAATAGTGGTTTGAATTAGTTTTCGGAGAATAACGAGACGAATAAATAGTAAGATGTCTAATAAATGAATAAATATTCCGAGTACCGTAATTACAATCCAAGAGAAAATAAAATGGAATAAGAATTTTTAAAAAAGTTAAAAGAATTTAAAAGAAAGTTACGAATGAAGAATTTAATTATTTTAATAACGAGAGATTGATATATGGTTTTTTCTGTACTAATATTTAAGAGATCGCTGATCAATTCAGCTTTGTATCGAAGGTGTTTTCAGAAGTTTAAAAAATTGTCATCCGCAAAGGGTTAGTGGACAAATCGTGAAATTAGCTTCGCCACTTGACAGATTGTCACTCGAACTAACAGTCGTAACTTGGTTGCCGTCGTAAAAGGATTAAATGAAGAACCGAACGTCGACTATCGATCGTGTACATTACGGTTTACTGTTAAGCAAAGAGCAAACTGCTACCTCGGCATAATTCGATACGAACCGTAGAATATCGAAACAACTTTGTATCGATATTCCCCGGCGAGGCATATCGAATTAATAGTTTGTACATACGCTGTAAATCGACGGCCCCGTGCACCGTGCGACGCCTATTGAAACCCGATAAAACGGCGTCGTGCACACGGCCAATATGGCGGAACGAGTCAATCTTCGCAGTTTTCGTCAAGGACACAGTGTAAGTAGTAGATTGTCGGATAATAAGCGAAAAATTGTGAATTTGAACTTTTTATTGATCACTCAAATTAATTGATCAACTTTTTATTAATCGCTCAAATTAATGGATCAACTTTTTATTGATCGCACAAATTAATTGATCAACTTTTTACTAGTCGAACAAATCAAGATACAGTAATCCCATGGTAAGATTATTGTATTATTGCATAATAGGATATTCATAATAAGTAAGATGTTTTTAAATAAAACATTTACTCACACTTCAATTCCTTCATCTTCAATTTTGACCTTTCCCCCTTCTAATTATATAATCTAACACCTCTGTACTTGTGCGCGTAGGTATCCGATTGCCCACGAAATGCCATTCACTCTTTCCATTTTCCCCACTTTTCCGCTGAGATAATGATATTACTGTAAAAAATTAAATATCGCATATTAGAAAGTCACCGGGTGATCGGTTAATTATCGGCGGCCTCTTAACGGATATCAAATTCACACAAAGGTGGGTCGACGCAACGATCGATCTTACCCGGAGCCTGGAATATCGATAAACAGATAATTGGCCAAGAGGTAATATTCCGTAATGGAGTGTAATTCGACACACGGGTTCGAGTGGAATGAAGTGGGATCACCAAGCGAATCCAATTACAACGATGATCGTGTTAGAGGCAGATCTATCGATTCTCTTTTATTCGAACCACGTCTCAGAAAATTGTTATTAACAACATTTACTCATAAATCTCCTAATCGCTAACCAAGACCTAACTAAGACTTCATACTCTACTAACCAGAGGAATTCACTTTGTTCTACAATTCTCGCATCCGTTTTCCTGCCTAATCACACGAACATTTTCCGAATCGATTAACGGTAACGATAATAATTTAATATAATTTAATACTGATTAATAATAATATTCAATAACTCAATCCACGAAGAACAAGGAAATAAATTAGAAGACAATGTCCAACGCCGATCGATGAGGAGGAAAAAGAAGTCGGTACATAAACGGGACGGAATTAATTGAAAAGAAATTAAACGCTGCTAGAGCCGGCCCTGTAATTAACCACTTTATCCAATCAGTTCCGTTTTATCGCGGTATCTAGCAGGGTAGGGCAATCAAACGGTCGAACGAATCCCCTTTCCGGGAGACGCGCACGGAAAGAACAGGTGGCAAGCGCGCCGCATGGGGTAAGCGCACGTCAGACCACCCCCGTTTGGTAAGCCCCATACGCAACACCAGACACCATGGGGCCACAGCTGGGCGCCGTGTAGCTGCTTAGCCCCCCGACAACCCCCGGCCACTTCATGCTCCTTCCCGGCCACCTCGAAAGAGAACACGCGCCCCGCTGCGCCACCAGACTTTAGGGATTGATTCGATTTGTTCCGGTTGTACTTGGCGGTTTTCAGATTTCGACACGGCCCTTGGTAATTTCTAATTCAATTTTAATCTGTTCTTAGTGATTTATCATTAAGATTTTTCTTCTACGGGGTAGTTAAGTATCGAAGGTCAGTTTCAGGGTGAAGAAATCTTTCTTAGGAATACATTAAGCATTACTGTAGTAATTATTGTAGGGATTGGAATAATTGTTGTAGTTTCTATGGTAATTATCGTGCTAGTTATTAGAATAATTACTGTAGTAATTACTTTACTAGTTATTGAAGTAATTAGTGCAATAATCACTATAGTAATTGTTGTACTAGGTATTGTAGTAATTACTGTAATAGTTATTATAGTAATTCATAATTTATCTTTCAATTCTCTTTTATGAAGTTTTAAGGGATTTTTTTGTCACATTGCGTGACAAAAAAATCGTGCAATTTAAAAATCATTTTCCCTTCTTAGGACGAAGGAAGTTTCGGGGATAGTTTTGCGGTGGATCCTACTTACATGCCAGCGAATATTCCCTCAAGGATCTCACCAGGTGTTCTACTGTGTAATTTACAATCCAATTCTGAATCCTCCAAGGGATGAACGAGGGTGGATTTGCGGTGGATCCTTTTAAGTACTAACAGTACCCTTACCTTAAGACTCACTCTATGTCTAATCGACTCTGTAATTTGCATTTAATTTTTGAACCCCTATGATTTTAGGGGTGGATTAGTGGTTCCCTCAACTCTATCCACATATGGTCAAAACTGTGGATTCCTAAGGTTTATGTGTTACTCTACTTCCAACAAACTCCATACAACTTCCAATTATAATTCTTTTAGGACCCTCTTCAGGTTACTCGTTGTCTTATCAAGTGAATCATCGCCGAATGTTTTGCACCGAATACTCTTTAATACCCGTTAATCCCACGGTTTCACAAACACACTTACATCTCTGCGAAGTGACACCCGAAATAATTTTGCTTTTCCGTTTTGAAACTTGTATCAAAGTTACTACTATTCCATATGTTATTTCTCTCATTTAATTAAAAGTTTCTAGCAGTCACTAAAACTGTTGTTATACACATTTCAAACAATCAAAGCAATAAGTGCTAAAGCACATATTAGAATAAAATACTAGCAAAGATCGATTCAGTTCAATAGAAATCAAAGTCATTCCTCGAAAAATGATTTCAATTAAAACACTATATTGTTATAATCAATGTTCCTCTTGCCAAATGAAAGTACAATCACCTTAAACAGAAAATTTCTTACGTATTTCACAGACAACCTTGTGTCCCATCTGAAGTTTTGTGTTAGGACTAGCTTAGTAGTTAATGAATATTATAAGACTTTATTTACTATATTATTAATACTATATCGTTACTAATATTATTAATATTTTATTTCTTAACGCTAGAACTACCATGGATCAAAATCACCCATTTCTCGATCTTCTCTTTTTCTATTATGGAAAAGATACAAATACTTCTTTAAAAAATGATTCATGAAGCTGACCTAGTAACACCTAAACTGAAATACAAACTAATTGAAATCTTAATGAATCCACGTTTGTAGTTTCCATAAAGAAATGTTGAAAAGTCAGTTGAAGTACTCGGTGGTACTAGTCTTAAAAACAAAGGTAGTCCATACAATACGTAGGTATCAATTTTCTTCATGTCCTCACAGATTGTAAATGATAAAATACATCAGACAATCATAGTTGAGAAAATCGCACGATGACGGGTTAAAATTTCCATTTCTCGAAGTCCCTTGCAGTTCTCGTGGAGTCTGGTTCCCCGAACCCGAGACCGAACGGGTTCGCGATCCCGCGAAGGGTGAATGCAGGCATCAGCCTCCCGTTCGGCCGTGCTCCACGACGCCGTGGACATTGTATTCCCGTTCGGTGGAATTTTTCGTCACGGCGACACCTCGATCAATATTTGCGCAGCCGGGAGTGGAGACCACGTCACACTCGACCTTCCGCGGCCATATGCGAACACGCGGCTGCATACGCGGCGACGAATCGCGCGTGTTCGAGCGTCTGCGAGCTGCACCTTCAACGCTGTCTGCCATATTTTCATCGATATGTCCACTTATTCTAATGTCGCAGCCATTATCATCTCATTCAATCACGTTGGGTCAAGCTAAGAACGATTATCACCTTCGTTTCGCAATTTATAAGGTTTCTAGAGTATTTTGTGATCAACGATGGCTCGCGTTTGACAAATTTACGATCGTTATTGGCGATTCTTCGAATTTTCTAGGAAAGTTCGGGAATGGGATTGTCTGATTGAACTGTAACGAGCGGACGATCCGAGGTCGGGATCGAAATAAAATATGCTGGTTTTTTGGAAACATGCGGTTTCCTATGAGTACAGATGTTACTGAAAATATATAAATCGGTATAAATTACTCTAAATATAGAAACGTAGAAATTATTATAAACTGCTATAAATCTAGAAATACAGAGATCACTATAAATCGCTATAAATATAGAAATGTAGAAATCGTTATACTCTACTGTGAATATAGAGATACAGGAATTCCTATAAATTACTATAAATATTGAAATACAAAAGTTCCCATAAATCTAGAATCGCAGAGACCACAATAAATCGCTATAGACATAGAGATACCGAAATTGCGAGAAACATAGGTATACAGAAATTCCGGTGAACATAGCTGAGTAGATAATCGGATCAATGATTTCTCTGCATCGGTGATACCGTGAACATGTGACTCTGAGGCTGGAAGCGATCTAGAGGACCTTCTCGCGAACCGAGGAGCGGCGGTCCGGTTCCAGGAACCGTTTCTTGAGGCTTGCGAAGATCGATTCTCGCCTGGCGACGACGCGGCCAAAAGAAGAAATAGATCGGCGTCTAATCAGAACGAAGGCTCGCGTATTTGTCGCGCGAGTTATTTCCACGTTAGCGGCGGCCAATAGGGAGGCGACTGACGCTTACGTCTCGGTCCTCCTCGTCCACGCTAAACGCTCGTAATGAGTGATTATCTTGGTTAGCTTGGTTAACACGCGGTGCCAAGGTAGCGGCGAGTGTGCACCGTTTATTTGCTCGCCGCGACACGTGCCCGGCCCGCGGACACCTCGCACTTACGCAATTGCGTGTACCGAACGATCTAACGGTTCAACGGATCCGTGAATCTGTTCTTCCACGCCACCCGGGTCAACGTATCGTGCGAAACTTCGTACGCCCTACGGCGGCAACGTCGTTCGATCGTGTTCGGGACGAATAAAGTGTCGCGTAGGTACGGTACTCTTTCCACTGATACTCTAGATACTCTAGATTCTATATTTGATCTAACGCTGTGGTTTCCAAACTTTATATTACGCACGTCTTTGACGTTTTGAGTGCTGATCTTTTTAATCTCGTACAGGCCGCGGTGATAATTATAAGTGCGTGTGATTAATATACGCGTTTTGGTATCATTCCATTTGGTGAAACTGTGGAATTACAATTTAAATTTAATTATCACTTAATTAATTGTATGAATTAACGTAATTTATCGATCTTCAGGTGAGCAACAATATATTCTATCCACGCGGAACGTTTCGGCTAGTATTCAGCACTCAAAGGGTTGCAAAGAATTTATTCTTGGCGCCTATCCTGGATGCTTTGTGTCATAAAGTAATAGAGACAGATTTTTAAGTGGTAAAAAAAATGTATTAGTGCAAAACTTGAAGAGAACGTGAATTACATTTCTTTTCAAGTTTTCGCGCCTTCTTTTGCACTAGCCCGCGCTTCCTAGTTTCGCTGATCTAATGTTTGTGATCGTTTAAGCCTTATACGCAATGAAACCTAACGTTATTCTTTATCTTTCTATAATTTACTTTTTCGTTATTCCCTAAACTAGAAGGTATACTTTCTTTGCATTCCTAGTACTTTCCTAGAGAGTACATTCCCCTCATCCCTTGTAGATACCTAACAAACTTGTTTTCCTTGCACTCCTAATAGCGCTCATCTTAGGAAACATTATTTCCTTCCCATTCCTCAAGCCCTTAGAATCTGTGCTCTTCTTGCATTCCTAATGCTTTCTAAGAAAAATACCTTTTTGCTCGTTCCTAAATCCCTGGGCACGTAAAATATTTCTTTCGTTGTTCCCTCAAATACCCCTTTTAATAGTGAACAATTCCACGAAAACAAACTCTACACAAACAAACTAAAACCCCAAGAATGACAATCACATAACGTAACGGTAAGAAATAATAGTACTTACCGAGAACAGTGTCAAAGTCAGTATCGCATGAACGCAAACGGCGGACTCGCTTGTCCCACGATTTTCATGATCGCGGCGGCAATTACCGTCGGGCGTTACATTATTTAGCGTGTCGTGTCTTAACGACAATTCGGGACATTGTTCAAACGGTTGCTTTGATGCGAAACAGAGGTGCAGTCGCAATAACGCCGTCGTAACACAACGGGGGCTGTTTGCGTAACCAACGCGGGCGCGGGCACGGCCGTGGAAGGGGTTGCCGTTAACTGTTACGACGGTGTTTGACGTTCTGACGTGTTCGTGACAATTTAACAAGTCGCATGCACCAAGAAACTGCGCCTACCGGTGCGCGAACGCCGGCGCAGCACAAACGCCCGAGGTAACGATCGCCGTTTGCGATGTCGTTATTGAAATCTGTAACGGCAAACCGGCATCCTGTTTGCTAAACCGGGCCGTTTCTGCGCCAGGAATACGACTATACGAGCTAAACCCCGCAATACACGTTCTTAACTCGCTTTCCATTCAATTAATCGTCAACATTCGATGATTTTCGCGAATCCACGAGCATCTCTCGTGTTACTCGACTGTTAAGTTTACCGCCGATCGTATCTGCCTGGTTGTAACCGATGCGTTGTGTAATTTCGTGTAATTCTATAGTACTGCTGCGAGAACTTTTATAGAGAATTCATTTTGGTTCTTGGTCTGGGATCTTAATTGAAATTAGTTATTGAGACTCTGAATTTTTGGATAAATTAATCGATACTTTATTCTATTTAACAATTATAGCGCTGTGAACAGTTCCGTACTACAGACATTGAAAAGTAATGGATTATTTGTAACTAGATTTTTCTGGTAATACATACCGCTGATTTAAGTTTTCTTGTACTTGCAATTCCAAAATGACACTATAATTGTTAGTAACGATAATTCTTCCACGAGTATGAAATATTCCTTTCTTCAAAGTGTTCTACTGTATTCGCAGGAAACTACAAAACGTTCAAAATATCTCATCATATCTTCATATTCTCTATATTTTCACGATATTACAAACCTCTACCAATATCAAAATTCAAAAATAAAAAGTCTTTGACACAAGAATTACCGCACCTGTCAAAATAACGAGTATGAATTGCCTCATTCCGCAACTATTCATACCTTAAAACTGTTAACACGAACCATACTGAAAACCAATCAAATGACCGCATTTAAAATTCTGCGTTTCCTTTTGTTCATTTAACTCTATATCAATTCCTACATTATCCAGTTAATCAGTTTCTCAATTGTTGCCTTTCCTTTTATTTCTGTTTCCACTGGAAAACATTTATCATCTAACTAGTTCATCTCTATTTTATAATCAGTCATTTAACTATATAGTTAAGGTAGACAGAGTACCAGTACGGTTAACGTTAACATTTTGCCGAGAAATATATACAAAATGAAAATAATCTGATATCAAATTATGTAATTGAAATGCGTTATTATTATTGCAGGTTTATCTTGTTGAATGTCACTACATTAGATAATATTACTAGTAATACAGAAAAGTTTCCAAAAAATCATCGTTTAATTGCATAAGTTATAGTAATTCGATTTGATTGAGTTCACCGGTGACCCCCGTGGCATCCAACGCGTTAAACATCCCAAACGATTTGAGAAACAACAAATTTCACTCGAATACTACAGCCACTACAGGAAAAAACGGAAACAAATCCACTATTATACTTCTCATAGTCGCACATCAATCGTATCAAACGCTCGTTATTCTATCGTTAACACGGAGAATCCCCTACAGACAATCAACGGGACGTTGAGGCAGGTCGCGATCTTCGGCTCTAGGAAAAAAGACGCACGGTTCGATTTCGCCGCGGTCTCTATCGAATGAAGAGAGATCCGACGGAATCGTGGCGCGTTACGCGTAACGTGGGGGACCTCCAGGACCTGGCCGGTGTTTGAACGACAAATATTTTGTCATCAAACTTCTGTCGCGGGGAATCAGCGTGTCTATATGTGCAGGGCTAATACAAAGCGTTTCGCGGCCGTTTGCTAAAATCGGGTTACACGCCGCGGAGCCCAACCCCCGGCCCGGCCACCGGAGGACGCGGGTTTCCGGTCGAAGACGCGGTCCCGCTCGTTTACCACCCCCTAACCCCATCCCATTTCCTCGAGGATATCGCGCGATAATGAATTATCCAAACGCCGCACCGGGTCGGGCGAAAGCGTCGACGAGTTGTTTGGAGAGCGCGGTCGTTTCGGCTGTTTGATGACGGAAAGCTTCGAATAATCCGTCCGACCGGTATAATGGACGACGATTTGTAGCTGTTCAACGGTGATCACGAGGCTGCGTCGCCTCGATGGACCGGATGCAACCTTACACGCTACGTTGCAGCTTTTTTGATAGCGGATTTGTAGAACACGTTCGTTTAGAGCAGTGGTCTTTGATACATATTGTTGTGGTAGGTTCGTCGCGAAGATTTCAAATAGAGTTTAACGAATGTTATTTAATTTGAATGCAAATTACATAGTAATACTTTGGCACCAGTGATTGTACTTTGGAGCACGCATTGACATAGAATAAGATTTTTCACTTGTTTTCATGTTTGATAGGTTATTAATAATAAAGTAAGTAGATCGATCACAGCTCGGGAAGAAATCTTGGGGAGATTCTAAATTTCTTCTACAAAATCTTAGAGAAGTTTCTAAACTTTCGTTTGAAATAGAAGAAAAAACTAAGAATCGCTTAAATGTAATTAATAACTGCGTGGCTCTTTCGAGAGTAGCTTCGCTTCGATAGTGTCATTATAAATAAACAACTGCAACGTAGCCACTGAAAATTGAGATATTGTTTTGTAACTTTAAAAATTGATATATTGACAACCTTATTGATCCTAGATTACTAATCTTCCATCAAAACACTTATATCTATTCATGTTAAGAAAACAACTACCTACCGGTTGAATATACTTCAGTCAATTACCCTACGCCGATCGAATGCCAATTAATCAAGACCCACTACATTTAAAACCGACGTTTCAGCCTCGTTCAATCAGCCGCCCACGAATCCAGATCGGATAACAATTTTTCCGACGCCCTCGCAATGGAGTCGTTCGATTCCCCAGTTAATTAGAACCCGTTAATCGCGGCGATGCGCGCGCGCGCGCGCGCGTGCTCCACCGTAACAGCTTAACAGGGTTAAAGGGGTGGCTTGTCTCGCGCTCGAAAAGTCGACGGCATTAGCGTAGCTCGCGCGCGGAACTCTCTTCTCAGGGATGATTTCCGACGCGAGCGCGCGACCTGGTGAGTGGGCTCCTAACTCGTTCCGTTCCTTTGTTTTCGAGGAGCCAGCGATAATTCCGCCATGAATTTTAATTCGACGCCGCTCGAAGCATTCATGAATTTTAATTCGCCTCTTTTCGCCCGCGTTTTCACCCGCTGCCCTCCACCCCTGCGCCTCGCCACCCACTCGTGGACCACCCTTTCTTTCGGCTCCCTTTCGCTCGTCGGTTAACCCGTTCGCGCGAATCACATAGCTGTCTAATGTTTCTTCGCGTTCTCGCAATTGTTGGCTATAGCATTTATACTTTAACCCTTTGCACTCCATAGGCGCCTCTCAGTCGCCAGTTGATTTAGTAGAGCAAAATTATGAGGTATTATATTTAACACATTGAATTCTATGGGGGTCACCGGTGACCTGAAACAAATCGAAGTACTATCATTCATTCGATTAAACGATGATTACTTGAAAACTTTTCTATATTATGAGAAATACCACTTAATACACTGGCATTCAACAATTCGGACCTGCAATAGTAACAACGCAATTCAATTACATAAGTGGATACATTAGTTTCATTTTCTATATTTGTCTCAGCAAAATCGTGCGGCACACAACGTGTTGATGTGAAGTTGCGTGTGATGCAATAATATGTGAAATATTAAAAAAGAACTGCCTCTTTTTAACCTTTTCCTATATTGAGCGTGACTCGACATCAGTTTTACTCACAGGTGTGCTTCTTTGTTAAGATATTTTTAAAATAGATTATATTATTATGTTATTTTCGATATTATTAGTAAGAAGAATCGTTTACACTGCTCTCTACAAACTATCTACTTTTTAAAATAAATTTCAAATGAAATATTGTAATAGTACAGAGTTATCGAAGAAAAAATGCAGAAGAAATTTGGAGTGCAAAGGGTTAATTTATGTACGATTTCTCGTTAGTTGCAAGAAATGTTGATTAAGTTTTATCGGAAAGTGTGTTGGTTAGTTTTGGTAAAAGACTCTTGAAGTGCAAAGGATTAGCCCTTTGACCAGTGATTTATTTCATAACTCGCGAGAAGTATGTTGTCGTTAAGGATTTACTGAAAATTAATTAAAATTAACGTTCTAACGAAATTCAGTTCTGTTAATTTCGATTTCAGATCTTCCTCGCGAGTCTAACGGGATATTGCGTGGCAAAGAGTTCAGACAGGGGAATAAAACTGACAATAAAACTGACTTTTTAAATTAGTGCGTTTTTATCTAATTTGTTAGTGACATAGGAAGTACATTTTGAAGAAACTATGTACTTTTAAGATCGGTCTTCAAGTGAAAAGTTGACTGAATTACAGAAAATATAGAAAAATCATTGTTCAATTGACCGAACCATAATAATTCCATTCGATCGGAAATCACTGGTAACCCCCATGGCATTCAACTCATTAAACATCCCAAATAGTTCCAAAAATAAATAATTCCACTCGAGTACTCTAACGAATCCACGAAGAAGCCGAGAAAAAATCTATCGTCCGAATTTTCATCAAAATTACATATCAATCGTGTCAAACGCTCCGTAGTTCCAGTGCCAATGCACACATAATTCCAGAAAAGCCAACTCGATAGCCGAATGAATTCGACTAAATTCGAACGAATCTACGTTCCCAAGAGATACCTATGTACTCGCGACGGCTACGAAAAATCCCAAAGCCCGGCGCGAATAAAATAATAAAGTTGTAGCCACGTAAAAGCATCGCCTCCGTTTCATCGCCGGGTTTCTTCTCGACGGTTTTATTTCCGCGGCGGACAGGTCGTACGATTTTACTCCGACGAGATGGCTCGCTACGCGAGCTGGTTCTCTACTTGTTAGCACTTAATTAACCATCACCGGCTCGACCAGTCGCCGACGACGAGACGAGAAATTCCTTCTTCCTCGGATCCATCAGCCGCGAGACGAACCTGCCGCTTCTATTCTTTTTTTTCCCTTCTTTTCTTTCTCTTTCCCTCTCCGTCCCATACCCATTTTCCCGTCATCGTCTGCTCTTCCGTCTCTCTTCCGCCCTGCGCCGAGGCAGACCGTTCTCTTCTCGTTGAAAAACACCGACGCCTCCGTAAAAGTGGCGTACACACGCGGCGCATTAATAAAGCACGCCTCCGACCTCGGTTTTCCAGGAATCCTCTCGGCGAATATTAATGAAATATTAATGTCGCCGGCGACTTTCGTAACCGTGCACGCGAAAACACGATGACCCAATGGGCAAAGATCGACGGACCCCTGTGATACAGCCTGTGCATCCTCTTTCTCGATCAGCGGTAACCTCGCGACACACGGAAATATGGAAACCGATTATCGACGACGTATGTTGTATCGTTGCGTCCACAGGTGGATAAAGGTAAAGAAAGTCTGATGTGTTAATCATCCATGAACGATGGCGAGGAATTTATCGTTTTGTAATATTGTTTCTTGTAAAATATCACTTTGTGATAGGAGCGGTAGAAATCCAATCCAACGTGTTAATACATCGATCGCCACGAGAATTTTGAGCGTTATGCATAATACTGTTCTTCTGAAGGTAATAAATATTGGAATTGGTTATCGATGCTTTGGAATCGTAGTTCTTGAGTTACACTATTAGTTACATATTACTAAACACTTGAATTCTACATCAGTTTCCTTCGTGCATTTGTCTTCAAGAATTTTGGAAGCTCCGGTCATCGGTGACCACCGCGACATTCAACGTATTAATGGCGCGACGTTCTACAAGGCAAACGCGCAATAACGACAACGCAATTCGATAGAATAACTTCATATCGTGTTTTCCTCATTTCGTGTATGTTGCTCCATGAAATCACGCAGCATTCAACGTGTTAAGGAAGTAGCATTACTCATGATACAGAAAAGTTTCCATATAATCATCATTTGATTCAGTGAATTATAATAATTCGATTTGATTGGGTCACTCACGACCTCCGTGGCATTCAACGCGTTAACAACTGTCACACGGAAACAGGACAAAATGCTGAGATAGAGAAAGATCTTCGCAGATCGCGTTGCGTGCTGTGTTACGACGGTAACAGCGATTCACGACAGAAACAGACGTTCACCGACGATCTGCGAGCGAGGAGGATCCAAGCGCGCGCAGAAACGATAAGTATTTGCCCCATTAATCTCTTTGGCGAGTACCCGGAGCACAAACTTCCATCGAGTACGTTCAAATTACTCGGTGCGCAATACTTCCACAGAGCGGGCTGTGTATAGACCGGCCGAGCCTCTGCTGACAGAGCACACAGTTTTGACACGCGTACGCCGGCCACGTAATTTGCAGATAATCGGTGTACAATTATTTACACGGTAATAAATCGGCCCGTCGGTTTCTCTCTGTTCACAACCGATCGTTCGGGAACCCACGAACACTAACATCCTCGATCTTCGGCCCCCTGCCACGAAATCCGCTGAAAAATGCTATGATCAGCTTGTACATTACTATTTATTTCTTTGTGTTACTATTTTCTACTGTTCCAAACCTGGTTATCGCTTAGTCTAGAATCTAGAATAGTTGTAGACTACACCATCAACGATTTCGATGATTTTATTGTAGAAATCGATGGTTTCGAGAACTTTTTCCTCTTGTGAAATGTCGGATTAGTTTCTGAGATATTCGAAACTGTTGGGTCTATGGAAGGATTGTCGGCCATGCTGAACATTAATTAGGAAAATTAATTAGTTATTCACTAAATGTGATAGGGAATCAACTGTTTTTAACTGAACCTAGTAAATGATAGTTTTATTCTTACAGATTCACTGTAATCTACAATTTCATTTCAGTTTCACGATTTCAAATCTGCAGGTTAACTGATCCCTTCCCAGTGGGGAACGGATCCTTCGATCGTCTGCTGCTCGTTTTTTCTCGGTATTTTGTCAGTTATTTTGCCCGCGGTCTTGCTTAACCGGCAACGGCGAAATTCTCGCGTCGTTCGGCTTATATAACTCGTATCGATGCATTAACGAAGTCCCGAAGGCCGCGGTTTCTAGAAAGAAACGCGTATCCACGGATTGATGCGAGTGGTCAATCGAATTGGTCGAACGAAAAATGTTGTAAATCATTTTTTCACTTTTTCGTTGTTCTTTCTATTTCCTTTTATTTTTGTCGTTATTGTAGTATTATTATTGGTTTCTTAAATTAGTCAGTTTCCTTTTTAATCTCTGTTGGTATTTTCACGAGTAATTTTTTTCCATTAGGGAAATAGTTCACTAATAATTTAATTAGTAAGTTTAGCAGTATTAGGTTTTCTTATTTTTCATTTTCGTCATATTTTAAATGTACAGATAAACTGTGAATCGCAGCAGAGTTAAAGAAAACATCGAATTTCGTCGGTTTGCCAGAGCTAGTCCGTCGAAGGATTATTTTTGCCGGCCACTGTAACCCCAATTTTCGACTGGACTTTCAATTAGCAGCTTCGAGCGCGAATAATTTTGCCTCTCGCGCCCGAAATCATTCGGTCAGCGTCTAAATTCGTGTTCCTACTCCCGGGAGGCGTGTTCTCCTTGTTTGCCTTCGAGCTCTCTCGTCGCGTTCCCAACGACGAACAATATTATCGCCGAAAACTCAATACTTTTTCATTCGTTTAATCTATTACGTACATACAAACGTACAGAATCAAACATGGAAATCTTGCGATAACCCGTGCATATATATTATTCATCGTATTTCAATTGAAATCGAACTCTAAACAGTTTTTATCCTTAAACTTAATCCTCAGCATCTTCAATTAACAAACGAAAACAAAACAAAACACCTACAAATAACACCACCAAACATCAACAAACCTCTCCCACTAACTTCACCGCAGACAACCCCAAAAATTCAAAATCCAAGCACACGGAAACAAGAAAAAATTTTCTCTCAAACCCCGAAACAACAGTCATCCTCCTACAGCATCGGAAACCAATTCTCCTATCATAATTCACTGGATCTTGTCGGAATTCTCTGAAACTTTACTGAAACTTCAGTAAAAAGTAACCATAAGCAGCCTTCGAAACTTTACCATTAAACTTAGCTTCCATCTTCAATAGCCAAAGCAAAATCAAAAAGCACCCACCAATAAAACCAGCAAACATAATCAAACCCCTCGCCTATTTAAAAATCACGCGCACAAAGGGACAAAAGAAAGAATTCCTCTCGCGCTCCGCAACAATAATCACTCCCCGACAGCATCGGAAACCAATTCTCCCATCGTAATTCGGTGGATCTCGTCGGGACTCTCTCAGACCTCAATGAAACGCGGTGGAAGCCACCCCCCGGTGGTGTCCATCATCGAGAAGCAAGTGGGGAAAAAAAGAAACCCCATGAAAACGCGGTCGTTGTCCCTCGTTCAAAACAATCCGGACGATTGTTTCGCGGTCCGGAGGGGGTGGATGTTCGCGGTGCAGCCCGTGGATGTTCGCAGCGGCCTCGGGGGTGGTTCGCTAGGTCCCGGACGCAGAACGGCGGAGAGACACGCCGCGGATATATACGGCAAGCGAATCAGAGCCGGTAATCCTGAGCGACAGGGAGGCTTAGCGCCCCTCCTGGAAATGGTAGCGGCGAGGGTGGCCAAGGAGGGAGGCCACGGTCCCCGTTAAACGCACCCCCGGCGGATCTCACATTGTGCGCGCTCTCGTACCGAACATCATAGGCGCACGATGTATGCAGTGTATTGCAGCCTATACACGGCGTCCTTGATAATATGAAGATCGCATCAGGATTGTCTGATTGAAAATATGATGGAAGCGAAGGGAGGGAATTCCATTTAAGAATTCTTTTTTGAGGGAAATGAATACGATTTTGTATTATTATATATTCATTTGGTTACTCGAATGCGAGAGGAAAGGAGGAAATATTGTTTCTAATAATATTCAACGTGTTAAATTAATCGTGACAACGGTTTGTACTTAAATACGAAGAGAAAGACAATTACAATTGTAATCTAGTGATACTTGTAACAATCGCAGTTTCATAACAATGCAATTTCGTTATTCTGAATTTCCATTTTATTCTGAAAATTAGACTCCCTCTGACCTAATTCGTATCGCAATTTACTGGACACCCGGTATTGGATGCGTTCCGACCCTCGATATTCTACGCCGCCGCCAATGCAACCCCCCGAGAGCCACGATCCTTGGCATCGGTAACCCCGTTGCGATCAAGGGTCACGAATAATGCCGGTTAAACGCTACATATTGCTCGGTTCGCCCCGGAATTTACTCGGGGATTTGAATAACGATTTGTCGCCCGGCTCCTTCGATCTGTCGCCACCCTCTACCCCTGTTCCGAACGCTCTCGCGCGCGTACCATTGATCAGCCGCGGAGCGAAGGGGTGGGACACGCGTGCACGGTAATCGATTGGGCTTGTTTATGAAACGCTTATTTCGACGTGATTTCGGGTAACTGGGAACGCGACTAGGAGACGATTCTGGGGTGGACGGATCGGATCGGAGGTGGAACGGTCGTCTGTTTGGCGACTCGTTCTGGTGAATGTTTGGGGAAAGTTTTGTGACTGGCTTTAGTGCTGATCGGCGCGGTGGACAATTTTTCGATAGTTTGTGGAAGATTGTATTGTGTTGTTCTTTTGTGGGAGATTGTAAAGAACATTGTAGTCGAACGGATGTATATTCGAAATTTGTTATGTTGCGCTGGTTAGTTCAGTGTGCGATATTCATTGTGATATCGATCTTGTAAATGATTCATGAGACAGTGTACTTTTTTCAGACAGAGTTGTTGAACTGCAATTTTGTTTAGGAAGAGTTGAATTATGCTTTTCTAAAAAAGGATTGAATTGTAATTTTTTAAGGAAGAGTTGAATTGCGATTTTTTAAAAAGAATCGAATTGCAATTTTTTGAAAAAGGATTGAATGGGAAACTTTTTACAAAGGGTAGAATGGCAATTTTTTGATAAAGAATAGAATTGAGGATTTTTTAAAAAGAATTATATTCCAATTTTTCGAGAAAGAATAGAATCATTATTGTTAGGAATTCTTAATTAATGTATATCTAATTTTCTCCGATTTCTCAATGAAGAAACAGAAAATTTGAAACTATAGTTGTTAGAAGAAGAACCGCTGGAAACTATAGGATTCAACGGATTCATTTCTAAGGGGTACGATATACTTTTTCGTTGGTAACTTCTCGAAAATTCGGCAACGATCGAGCGGTGCGCGATTAACGGCTCCCGATAATGGCCAGTTAAAAAGTGGCGCTCGCGTTCCGCATGCTTATAACTTGTTTCCGGCCGATAAACATTTTCCAGAACAAACAGGGAGGAGCCGGGACGCGGCGTCGAATTATTGCGGTCGGGTGGGGATAAAATTGGTTAATTAACGGGAACGGCCTTTTTCTCGTTTTCACGCGTACGCACAAAAGATTTGCACGGGAATCGGCGGGATTATCGATGGAAATTCGGCTGCCGGATACGAAATCGCCTGTCGCTCGTATATATCAGATGCGCAACAAACCGAGGTCGGACATATTAAATCAAACTCTTTAGTTTTCGGTCTCCTTCGGGTAACGCGATTATAGTCCTTTAATTCGAAAAACTCATCGTGCATAATACAAAAGCCAAAATAAGTAAAAAAAGTAAAATAATAAAATAAAAGGGGAATAATTCTAGGCATACTCTATGTCTACGTTTGCTCTAAAGTATAATTATTGGTACCAGAAGATCGATATGTAATTTAAATCCATAAGAATCGAGTAATATTCATATTTGTTAAATGTTCTTCAACATCTTCATCACAAGTCGGACGCGTTATTATAAAGAAATACTTAAAAAACACCCTACTAATTGATACTCACACATTACTCATTTGCCTTACATCAACTGAATCATTCCGAACTCATTTCATCATTCGAAACTTCTAATTCCCAAATCAGAGACTTTAGTATTCATTTAACAATAGCTTTCTATACTATTCTTTATCAAACTATTCTCTTACCCTCCACGATTAATATTTATTATAATCATCCTCCTTGTATTCATTCCACAACTCCTCCATTCGTTTCAACCAAAACTATCTACTCAATACCAGAAACATCCCCATAAAACGGGAAATCCTCTCGCAAAACATGTTCACCGTTTCGAAAAGGGAGCATCCCCAACGGCATAGAAAATAATAAGTAATTCATCGAAAAATAAACGTAAAAAATCTTTTTTGGCACCTTTGAATCCCGGGGAGCTGTCGATCAACCGATTAACACGAGAAAGGAAAATAAGGAAACCTTCATCCCCGGTCGAACGCCCGCTGGAAAACGACAGCAGGATCCAAGGGCGAGAGAAGTGTATCAATGGTCCACTCGATGTAAAACCACAGCTTGCCGTGACACCGAATTACTCTCGGCGGGCTCGCGCGTGTTCCGCGTGAAGAACGGGAAGCGAAAGCACAACCCCCGCGCGGCCGGTCGAGGGCCCTCGATGTCATCGCTACAGAGACGTTGCTTTTCGTCTCTCGATCGTTTTCGAGACACACCGTATCCGGTCGTGGCCTCGAGTGCCGACCTGACCGTTTCTCTTCCTTTTATTTTCGGGGTGCGACGCGCAAAAACACCCCCCGCCCCGACGATCCTCCATCCACAAAAACGTCCACTCTGTTCGATGCCACGTCACTTTCACATGGATGACGCGAGTTTTTGTTGGAATTTGGGGATTTAGTTTCGCAACGATTGGGAGGAACTAGTTTTATTAGAATTTGCTGGATGTGCAACTTAATATTGTAATTAGGGTTATTAGGAATCTTGACTTTTTCAATGGGTCTTTCGCAGAATCGGATTTGGTTTTGTGAGATTTTAATGAGTATTTAACGCGTTCATTGTCTAATCTATAAGTCTTGGCTATTTTTCTGTTTAACCCTTTGCGGATGAGGATTTCTGGAGTGTTAACATTCTTTTATAGAAAATCGAATTGGATATGGCACTATGAAATGCCATAGAATGAGGAATCTATCAATCTATCGATGTTTTATTATTTATTTTATGTAAACTGTTCGGTTGCAACTTTCGAGATACGTTAACCTGGCGTGGTTAATAGATCAATACTAGGCCAACAGAGCAATAAATATTAATATTTACTTTCTATCGTCCCTCTGGAACATTGTCCACTTTTTTGATAACAACATGCCACAGTACTTGATTAAATGTAATCAATTGGAAACGCGTCGTAAACAGACGTTGCTCTAATAAAGCAATAATCCACTTTTAGGTTAATTGAGATACTTTCACGGCCTACAATATTTATCCATGCCTTCTCTATTCCCATCAAGTTCGACTGGCTCCTCGGGAAAAATTCCAAATTATCGATATATAATAAGGTAATCATTTACAAAGCGATGCTTATGTCAATATGGGCGTATGGAATTCAATTATGGGCGACAGCCAGCAACTCTAATATAGAAATCCTAGAGAGACTACAATCCAAAGCCCTCAGAACAATGGCCAACAGTCCGTGGTGCGTCTCAAATGCGATCATCCACGTACATGTAAAAATAAACACCATCAAAAAAGAAATCATTCGCTTCAGTGAAGGATAGTCCAAAGATACGTCTAAATGAAGACAAAACTAATGAAGCTTTTCAACCAGCACACGCTAATTTAAATGAAATTCACGTGAGGCATAGTTCTCAAGAAAATATTTGACTCGTATTTTTCTTTATCAGTCGACATCCACTTTGAACAGGTGAAAACATCCCTCAAAGTTGAGTATTCAAAGTATATTCTTTCCATCTCTGAAACTAGAATTATAGAAAGAAAATCTAGATTATTTACTTCGAAGCGAAAAATTTAAAATATAATTTCTTTTCTATATCCCCTAGTTTCAGAGATATTGTGAAAAATATACTTTCAACCCCCAACTTTGTAGGGTGTTTTCACCCGTTTAACACATTCGCTACCAGCGCTTATTTCGGTGACGGTCTCCTCAATGATATTTTCTTCAATAAAATTAATCTTCTAAACAAAATATTAGAAAAATGAAACTGAAACGAGTCATTAAGTTCCTGAATATAATCTCGTAGTTTACAATTTCTAATAACAATATCTATAGGAGTGAAACTATGTTTCACATAAGTTTCATAAAAATCTGTGTCTGCTGAAAAGGTTCCCTTGTAACAACCACATCCACAAATTACCTGGGCCATGCATCACTGGACACTCGCTTTGAATCCCGTCAACGTTGTGTTACGCCATCAAAATTGCTGATTGTTATAATAATAGCAGATTGCAATTGTTTATAATAAAAAGAAAATATCGAGTTCGACGAGTCTGTTGGATAAACAAGTGCACGAAGACATATATATATATATATATATCAATCAGTGGGCGTGGTCCGTTCGCGAGGAGTCCTTTCGATCACCCTCTCGACAAGGGTAAGAATCGCGTCGCGGGCATCAAAGCCGAAAGGGGTCTCGGAATTATTGGAAAACCGTCGTCGCTGGCAATCCGACGGGAAAGGGGGACAGGAAGGAACAGCGATGGAAATAAGCGATGGCGCGGGGTGGGAAACGCCGGGACAAGACCTCAGAAGTCTGACGCGACGAGCGTATAGCCCAGGAAACTTTTCCGCGGAGTCTCGAGGGTAGAGTTTCAGGTCGCATTAGACTGGTAAATTCCAAAAGCGCCCGCGTCCGCGAATGGAACACCCCTGTGATACAGTGACGCGCAACTCGTTGCCCTATTTAACCCCTTGCACTCGATTTATCTTCAATACTGTTGGGTGCAATCTTGTATTGATTTTTAGAAAAATGCATTGAAGTGATTTACAGTAGGGGAATTCAACGTTTTGGAATTATTTTATTTATTGTAATTATAACGAGACTTAATTTTTATATTCCTTTAGAGTGAGGTATTTTTTGAAGAAATAAAGTATAATAAATTTCTATTGTTATGTCCAGCATGGTATACAGGTGCAAAGGGTTAACTCTTTAAGCGTTCCGTTTTGTTCCGTTCCGTTCCGTTCCGTTGCTTTGCTTTGCTTTGCTTTTCTTTGCTTTGCTTTGTTTTGTTTTGTTTTGGGGACGTCTACCGGTGTGCTTAATTATTTGTACGCGATGACGAGTATAATTTACAGAAACATACTTGTAAGATCGAGTTGAATTATAATAAAGTGATAAATATTTTTGGTTGTTTCTTTGAAATATTTCGTTATTTATTGGTGTTTATGGTGTTCACAGAACTTATTTTATTTTTGGAAAATTATTTTATAAAAGAAAACCGTTAAAAATTCGAAATGTAAGAAAGGGAACTCGTATTTTTGTCGATGCATAAAAAGAAGAGAAATGCTTTGAAATATTCTAAAATATGCTACTATTCTCTTTGAGAACAAAGATGATTTTAGTTTCCATTGTGCAGTTTATTTTGTTCAAATTGACACGAATCGAACGATACGAAGACGGACGTAGGTAATTATGAGAAACATTTGAAAAAACAAATATCCCTTCGATGAACGTTAATGTTACCACTAGAACTACTAAGCAATCAAATTCTTTTTTGATATTTTTCTGTAGAAACCCCAATATTGCAACTATTGAGACTTCAATTGTTTAACAATTCAACTTCTGTATTGTTAAATCAATTCCCCCAGTAATTTATCAGACGAGCATCCGTTATCTATTCAACAACTAGAAAAAAGAAATTAGGAATGAATTATTTTGAACCATCCGGTAGTTCTAGTGTTAAACTCAAATCAAATGTACACATATGTGCCAGTATCCAGAAAAAGGTTAATAAATGATGTTCCTTGCAAATTTTGACACGCGGAAGGTTGCGCGTCACTGCTCCAAAAGCTCCGCGACTCCTCCCCCTACGGCCGCGAGCTTTCCCTTTTCCTCGCTCCGCGGCCTCAAAGAGATTCTTCGAGACTTCGAGGAGCAATATAACAAGAGGGACCACGGTGGTGGGCTGAGGGGGCGGAGTTTTATTAATTTCGAAAGTTCCGAAACTGATAATTAGATCCCCGCGGACCCCGGGGCCGCCAAAGGCGAAGAAACTCAATTTCTGGGTCGGTTCACGGGAACGCTTTCGCCGTTTAATTTTCTTTAATGTCGCTTCCCCGACGCTTCCGGCGCGCCCGCTTCCGACCCCTCCGCGTTATTGTATCCCGAATCGGCCGGGGGACTGGGGGTGACCATCCCCTTTGTGCAACCTGGTCTGTCTTTCTTGGAAAAATTATCTTGTGACATTGTTTTAATCTTTAATCCTTTTAATGCCCGTGATTTTATACAAATTTAATGGTATGTTTCTGCGAGAAAATGTTCAACCCCCTTTGTCCAACTTCTTGGTACTCTGCTTTCTAGGGAGATTGTTCTGTGAAACATTTCTTTGGATCGTTAATGCTCTAGTAATCTTAATTCCCGTAATTTTATATAATTTTAAAGTATATTCTTCAGTAAAAAAATTATGATCCCCTTTGTCGAACTTCTCGATGCACCCTTCTTCCGGAAATTGTTCTGTGAAGTACTACTTTTAATCATTAATGCTCTAGCAATTTTAATTCTCGTAATGTTATATAAATTTCATATGTGCCGGCGAGGGAATGGAAACTGAAGGGAATGACACTCTCTTTACTGAAACTTTCCACTTCTTCCTAATCCTCCCGAATATTATTGCCTTCACGATTCCTCTTAATATTTCGAAAATCTCTTATAACAAATATTCCTTTCTCGCGGTATAGAGAGGCAAAAAATACGAAGAAAGTTAAAAATCATCTATTTATCTACAAAAACAACTCATCCCAGCGATACCGTGCGCTCTCAATATCGAGTTCATAAAACGCTGCCGGACGAAAGTAGCGTGTCATTGTTTTTACAATTTAAATTTCACCGAATTGTTTGCCCGTTTAATCCGAATCGTTCCGAATAATTTTGTTTGTCCTCCTGAAAATAATCTACGGTCCCGCGAACGGCGCGCGAAATTTATGGAGATAGGTCCGACCCCAGTTATTTGTTAATTAGATAACCGGCTACAATAAATATCGATCTATGCAAACAGGCCTTTGTTGTATTACCGAACAAGTGTCGTATAAATGAATCGAGACGGTAATGACACTCGGATCTATTTGACTAACAACATGAACCGTCGACTGAAGTTGACTCAACTCCGTTCTGTTGGGAGAGGCTTAAGTACACCGAGTCGCTCTATTGATTTATTTGTAATAAAAGTATAGTATATACATACAATATACAGATATATGTATACAGAACTAATGTCCATTAGATTTTAACGCACACGCACACGAGCGCGCGCACACACGTATTCGCCGCGTAAATTGTCGCTCAAGATCCTCCGGCACGATAATTACCGAACAAAAAACTCGATCAATTATCGCCGAGTGTTATCTTACCAGTCATTTATTTAACACCGTATCTTCGATTTACATAAGATAACAAATATTGTTTGATTTCTTCGGCGATCCGTCGTGTTCCTGCTTCTGGATTAACAAATTACAAACAAGTCGTTTGATTTATCCCCACGAAATCCCAGGAAACGTATGCTCGAATAGTATTTCAGTCGATTATTTGCGACATTATCCGGAAAATTATTGAATGTACTTCGAGGGGATTATTGCGTGCATTTCGAATGAGTAAAATTCGATGCAACCGATAGAAACAATTTCCAACAGCCGACGCGAATTGGTTAAGAATACAGTTGCTTATTAGTAGACTCGAGCCGGATCTCGTGTTTGACGAGACGAGGTACTGTGTACTCAAATCTAGGAAGGGAAAGTCACGTCGAGTGTCAACTCTGCAGTTTTCGCTTGGAAACAAAGCGTATTTCCCGTATCCAAAAATAAAAGTAGCGTTCACTTTCACCGGGAACGAAAAGCCAACGAATACCTAACCGTTGCTAAAAATTCTTGTGTTTCCTGTCTTTCCAACCCCATTGTCGTTTCCTAATGTTTCTTGTTTCAACGTTGACTTCCCCGAGAACTGTTGGAAAATAAATGAAACGTTTCCATTTAGAAGGAGACGAACGAGAAGAATTAAAAGCAATTGCTCGGTCACTATAGAAAATCTGAACATTTCAATTTCCGTTTCATTAAAAATATTCCTATTCCAACTGGAATTTCAATGAATCAATTTCAATGTTAAAAACTTCTCTAAACAAGAGAATATTAAATATATAAGAAAATATAGTATATAAGAAAACAAAATTAACTCTTTCGAAAGTATCGAAAAGCTAAAGAAAACCTAGAAAGCATCAAACAACAATTTTTAAAGTATTGAAAACAATTTCATAACTGAAATTCCGGTAACAAAATTCACTAGCTGCTTAAATCCAGGAATAAAACACTAAATACACTGAAACACATCGAATTCCAAAGAGCTAAAAAAGAGGCATAGCTATTCTACTTCTGTTGGTTAAATAACTATCGCAGTCTTTTCTTTTCAATATCAAATCCCAAAATTTCTTCTCAAAGGGTTGAATCGTGTTTTCGAAAAATTATCCCCAAAATCCGACTCGCATTGCGGCTGGTCGACGCGGTTCCCACGAGAAAGGTGTCAAGCGTTGGGCAAGAATAACGGATTGCGCTGATAGAGTCGGCGCTCCACCCCCGAGCGTTCATCCCCTTTCTTTTCGCGGCAGCCAGTTCGCCAGCGAACACAATCAGACGCGCGTTCTAGCTGTATTCGGAATTGCGAATGTTGACTCGGAGTATATTTGTCCAGCAATGGAGGAGCGTCGGCGATGGTGGCGGCGACGACTGAGGGGATGGCGTCCCGGTTCAAATATTGTGCCGGTTCATTCAGCGCCGCGATCATAGACGCATTATTCCAGCGTCGCGGAACACGAAAAAGGTGGACGGCGGATGGTGCCCGCGGGATCGAAAATCATGACTGGACGAAGGGAGAGAGGGGGTTAGCGAGCTGCAATTCCGATGGATTGACGGTTGCCAGTCGCGAGTATCAATCGCTATTTCGATGTTTCAACCCCACGCCCGTCGCAACAATTTTTTTGTCGTATTTTTCCAATTTCTGTGAGCAATGTATTTTTTTATAACGTTAGATTCCTTTGTAATGTCGTTGAAATTGTGTTAGTAGAATTCTGTTTTCGAGAATTCTGCGAGTGGTTTTTTTTGCGATGTTGGATTATTATTCGAATACTATTAGTGAAATTTTATTTTTTTTTTCAGTTGTGTAATGTCTTTGTAATATTGGATGATTGTGAAAAATCTATCGAATTTCCTTTTAATTTTCTTTTATATGGAGAACAGGGATGATTTAGAAAATTATTCGAATGGTTTTGTTGACGGTAGTGTATTAGTTGCCCGCAGTTCCGTGGAAATTACTGTAATATCGGCGAAATATAATTGAAACTTTTTATCCGAGCGAATAAAATAATCTATGCCCCGGGGATAGAATTCGTTACGTGAAAATGTAAAAACGTTTATCCGTTGTGAAGGATCGCGGGCGATCGGGTAACTTCGAAATTAATAAATGGCAAGGGGAATCATGAAATGGAAAATATTTAATCGTTGGTGGATGGATTAAAGGAATTCGAGATGGAATTATAATTTCCGAGATAAATTTTTATTATGCAATTTGGAATAAAATCGCACGGCAATCAGTTGGAACGCTCGGACTGTATTCTTCCCGGCAAATTATATCGTTCAAATATTGCACGATAAACTCTGTCTCGTATTATTTAAACTTGCAAAGGGTTTATATCATTTTTAGCAGATTATATCATTTAATTTTGATACAGTGCCCCGTTTTTACACATCCCGTTTGTTTACACACGCGTCGGCACACTGGGCCGAGTTAAATTATTTAAATTCGGGATGTAATGAATTTATTTATACCCGGCCCGAACGATACGGCGACGACGTTGATTAAATAACCAGTAATTCCTACTATTAAATGAAATTTAGTGGAGCACAACGATCGCTCTGTTAACATTTTATTCCCCCCTTTTTCATCTGTCGATTTCGCAAATAACTGCCCTCGGATAATACACTCCCGACACACAAACTTTCTAGTCATTACTTCCGCTTCACAGTAAATTGCATTTCTTTGTTTTCTTTCGCGCTGTAAACAGATATCCACGAACTGCTAACCCGTACAGCAACTTTTTCACTCCACGAGCCTCGGAAAACCTACTTATCGAACCGTGAATCTTTATAAAAATACAATTTTCCATGAATAGCTGTTGAATGCTAAGTATCACACATCAATCAAATATTTCCCCGAGAAGTCTCCATCGAAAACATTTCAAAGCTTCCCAAGAATTATTCATACCTAACGGGTTCCACATATTGCGCTCTATTATATCAGATCAATACAATATAACAATCCCGCGATCAACCATCGCAACGAATCAAAATTCCGGTAAACCTTCATCAAAATTATCAAGAATTACTTGAAAAATATTATCGCTAGACGATATCTCTATAATATCTCTCTTTTTCTCCTTACACTAATATACGAATCATAAATACTCAGACTTATCGAACAAACAAACAAATAAACAAACAAACAAACAAACAAACAAAAATCGAATAACAGATAAAAACACGCTCAAAGCTCCAATTACTTTCGACGTCACACAGGAAGCAAATTACCAAAATTTCCGCGCCAGTAGAGCGCGTGAATCCGGCGAACGACCGTTTCCAATAAAATCGGCGGGAAAAAAGGAGATACCTCGACCATTATTCTCCATCACGAGCGGGCCATGCGTCCGCGACGCTAGCGGTAGCGCGCGATAAAATTCACGACTCGCAGAAGACGGCCGACGCGCGGAGCCCGCGGCCCAATGGATTTATGGTAGCCTGCAGGACTTTTACGAGGAGCTGCCCGATGCCGGGCTAAGTCCTGCGAGCGAGGACCGGCTAAAACGGAGGATCCGAGGCCGCTGGTTGGCTGCGGCCGGCCCCGCCTTTCATCATCGCGATTCCCGGTCGACTACGTGTGTTACATACCGCCGGTTTAAGTAGATACGTACACGCTCGCCCGGTGAATCGCGCTACCTTGTAATAAGAGTCTACCTGATCTGGCTGATCCGCGACACAGGATCCGAAGCTCGAACTCCGCGTTCAGCCCCGATATTGCTCCAGCCTACTCTTCCTTCTTTTTTTCGTCTTTCCTTTTTCTTTTAGATTTCTGGGACACTGTAGTGATACAAGCTTGAAGATCTCGGACACTTTGGGAATGTTGGAAATTTCGAAAGAATTGAATGTTCCTAGTGAGTTGTTATGGAAATGTCTTTTAGATTTATGTTGTACGATGTTCAGAGTGACCTTTTAATGCTCAAACTAGAATCTATAAAAGCAATTTTCCAGATTCTCTAAGACATCTATAATTTACCAACACTCAAACTCTCCGCATTAATCCCTAACTATCATCTAATCGATATCCACGATCAGAAGATAAAAGATACAAAAGCGGTTCAACTCCGTAATGACTCACAATGAAAAGAATCAAAATTTCCTAGCCAAACAATTCCTTCAACGATTCAGCTTTCCACAAACCCACTTTCCTGAAAGAAAAATAATATAAGTATCATCAAGCTCGATGGGAAGGGGTAGTTCCAGAATGACGGAAGAGATAGCGGCAGCCGGCCGCGTGATCCGTCGGGATCAATCGAGCGGAGGACGACGCAACCATTCATTAAATCATAGAGACGCGTCGGTTGCGCTCCGTTCCGACGTCGGGCGCCGTCAATATACGAGTGCAGGTCGGCCAATGAATAGGCCGTGTTTGCATAGGTCCCGAGGTGCAGCGCGCGTTCGGGGCTGCGAGGGAAGAGGGAAAAAGAGACAGAGGTAGCGGGAAGAAGAGCGAGCGAGTGATCACGATGGGGGTAGAACTCGAAACGACGAGTGAAAAAGAGACGGAAAAGAAAGAAAGAAAGACGGCACAGGCTCCTATGTACACTCAGCTGTCGGCCTGTTTTTACGGCCGTTCTATCCAACCCTCTAGCCTGCGCTGACGTCTCCCAGCGCGCCTGTCGATTTACGCGCGCGGAAATCGCGGATCCTTTGCGCGTCGTTCGAATGTGTCTTCCTATGTTCCGCGAGAAATATTTCTAACGTGGATAGATGATTGTTGAATTGGGAAATGTTTGTTTTTGAGTATCGAAGAAAATTAGAAGCAAATTGGAAGGAAATTTGAAGGAAATTATAATATTTGAATTATAATAAGCGTTTAAGTTTGTACGAAGTTTGTATGAAGGCTTAATGTTTGTTCAATAATGTAATTGATGCTATGGGACAAACTGTTAGTATAGAATTTCGAATTACGCAGATGACTCTTCGCATAAATTAGAATTATAATCGAGAGTAAGCTTGTTAGGTTGATTTGTGAACTTCGGATTTCACGAGTGAAAATTATCTTCGCTAGAATTTCTCAAAAAGAGACTTCGGTTTAGGAAAACGAAAAAAGATGAAAGTAAGCTATAGAAAGTGGACCGGTGAAAAGGCATAATGAACTCAAATAACAACGGGTCGTAGGTCGGGAATTCTTTTCAGAGTCGATCAACACTTTTTGTGTTCACCAACCGAAATGAGAGCAACGTAATTTCTGCCCGCCCGTGACCTCTCGCGAAACGTCACCGCGCCGCGGTAATGTTGCGCGGAAACAAACGGGGTCTGTTATTATATCCACGTCGTAACGCACATTGTCCCTATCGGCGTGTCGTCGACTGAACGAGATTGCCTGTGCATAATTTAATGGGAGGCAGCGCGGTCGATCAATCGACTCTGACAAGCGAATTTTAAGGTAGAAACGTTGTCGCGGCGGGACAATCGTGACCACAGAGGACGCCGCAAATAAAGAAGCACGAGGTAACAAGTTTCGCTGACAGTAATTATCGCGACGCTGATGTAATCATGGAAACTCGAAATTCGAATTTTTTGATTCTCAAACAGCAATGTGAAGAAATGAAAGCTTTGATCAGAAAGGACTTGTCAGGTAAAAAAACATGCCATGACAAATTTTACTAAGAATAATTGTTACGAAAGTAATAGTACGAAAGGAATTACAAATTCGACTCTCATCAAATAATCACGCAAGGAAACATAAATAGAAAATTCAAAACGAAGTTAATGAAAATCATCTATCGAACACAAAGCAGCTAACGATCGGACATCAAAGAGGCAACAAAGATGGCGACCACTGGAATCATAGTACCATCCGTTGCACGAGAGTTGGCAGTAACTGGAAATGCGGGTCACTGGTAAATTTTCGTCTTTCCTCATCTCAGTTCCAATACTACTTTTCTATTCGTCAATACACTGACACATAACCAATCTAAACTATAAACAAAGCACATAGCAGCACCCTTCTTGCCCTTATACAGACACCTCTGCCAACTCTAGTAACGGGCGATACACGATGAGCAATTTTTCGAAAACTGTCGTCGCAGAAATTAATGGGAGGGAAGCGTCGACGAACAGAAAAGCGAGGACAGACAAGGGGAAAACGAAATTGAGAAGCGAGAGACTAAAACGGGGCGAGGGAAGATCGTCGGAGGAGGATGAAGAGGCGGCTGGCAAGAAAGCGGAGCGAAGTTTCTCGACAAAGCAGAGAAAAAAGAGAGATGGAGTCGAGAGAGCTTCCGTCGAAAGCTGAACGATAATACTCTCTGCGGTGCGCTCTCTTTCCTCGCTCACCCCCTCGCCGACAACCCTGTGAACGCTTCGAGCGGGATAAAGCCTCGCTTTTCGGGCTGGCGAGAAACGAATCGAGGGGGCGGAAGAAGCGGCGAGGGTGAAGAGGAACGCCGGCTATAGCTTGTAAGTGAATTTTATTGCGCGATTATATTGAATCCCTCGAAGCCACCAGCCACTGTCAATTCCCACCCCCTCGAGAAGAGTCCACGCGGTGCTCAAACCGTCAGGCTTTTAATTCGTAGTTCTTCCGCGTTATGAACTTGACGTTTGTTGTTATCTTTTTCGTTGAATGTCGCGGCCGGTGAGATCCAGCTAAACCGAGTTATTGTGGTTCGCTCGGCTGTATGATAAGTATTTGGAAACATTTGTGTACTGAATATGAGAAGCGACTCGGTTAAATTATTCGGTATCATGTTCGTTGCATTTCGTATTGTTTTGCGAAATTATGTGGCTTTCAACGTGTTAATTGTTAAAGTAATGGGCTAATGTAGAGGATTTCGAGGGGTTAGTTAGAAAACGAGGAATGTAGATTTAAATGTAATAATTGTTGATTTTTGAAGACGAATATTGTTATATTATGCATGTATGCATAAGATAGCATATTACTGTATGCTTCTATTTCTATTTTACTCGATTTTCTTACATTTCCCCTTTTATCTAGATTCTTCTAAAAAAAAACCTGAAAACAAATTTCAGAGACTGGTATATCGATTATTGCTGTTAGTATTATTATAAGCGAATCGATCACATGATTTATAACAGGCACATTCACTAAAGAATTTGAAGAACTTAAAGTAACACATTGACCTAATGTGTAATTAAACATTCAGAGTTCCATTCGATAATATGAGATAATATTTAGTAATACAAAGAACAATTTCCCAAGGAGAGATCATTAAATAATATTAGAAGAATGAGTCACCTGTTGTCGATAGCAGAATTCGTCAAACCGACGAACATATAACGAGAAAAAGGAAGTCGAGCGACTAAGCCATTAAGCCACGAAATAACAGGGAACTTTAGCCCGACAGTGAGCACCACTTTTGAAGCTCGAGGGTTGCACGGTAGTTACCGGCCGGCGGATACCAAATCGAAGCTCTTGCCCACAGGGATGTTTGCACGTTGGATCACGGCCTCCATGGCAAAATTCACCATAGCAAAACCTTGCTATTCCCAGAGGCACGGGGCTAGGGACCGGGTTTCCGGAGTTTCGTGTCTGCGACCTCTCGGTTTCCTCTGTCCCGAAGTCGTTTCACCCGTGATCGAGGATCTCCGGGTAAACTTTCGTGGACTTAGACGATCATCTTTAACCACATTCGCCTGGTGCTTTAAATTATTTTCGCCGTAAATCGGTGGACCGAACATCTTCGCGTGTCTTCGTGGAACAATTGTAGAGAGAGTTTAGAGGTTACTATACGGTAGAACTCCCGATAACGCGGCGAGAAGATTATTGAAGGGTAACTGTAGAAGTGAGTTTCTTCATAAGAAAGTTATACAAGCAGAGAAAGAAGTTGGATCAATATCAAAAAAGGAAATTTAACGGGAGATACGTACACGTGACATCGCTGACGGAAGTTTTCAATCGCGTTATATAGGGTTCTACTCTATATAAAGTCGCTTTTATCAGAGAATTCACCTTCTGAATCTTTGAATTCGAATTTTAATATGAAACTACCACACCCGTCAAAATGGCAAGTTTCAGTTTTCTCAGTTCGCAATTATTGTTATCTCAAGAATGGTAGGTTAAATACCTAAGAATTTTAGAAATGAAGTTTCACTCGAATGATGTGATGAATATACGAAGAAACCGTAAGAGTCTGTTACTATTATATAAGAATTACACATTAATCATATTAAACATTAATTACAGCGTTAACAAAGTATTTGCTATCACCTTCGTCCTGCAGTTTTGTATTTAGAGCATTATACTAAACACAGTTCTCGATTACACAATTATAAAGTATAAACGAATCAGTGTACCTTCTATATGTAACGAATGATTCTGTTCTATAAGTGTATACCTCGGATGCCATTCAATTCCTCAGATTCCCCCGTGAAATCCAAGAACCAAAATCAGTGGAATTAATTAGAAATTTGGAAACCCCCTCCAATTGCTTTCACCAGAGGAAAGAAAGAACGGTGAACGAATCGCCGGGGGATAAGCAGCTAAACACTCGGCCTCGCGGCGTGATCCGAGGAAGAAGGAAAGAAAGGAGGAAAGGATCCGACGATTACATTTCGAGCTGCGCGGAGTAACTGGCATAACGAAGGACCGTAGGAAGGATAGCCGAGAAATTAATTCAACTCGACCATCTTTTTTCCCCTTCCGTGCCATCTCGAGGGAGCAACTGGCTGCCTCTTTGAAGAAGGGCCAATAAGATCGTCCCGGGGACCTCCTCTCCCTGTCCTTGGGGATAAGACCAGCACTCAGCCGAACTAAACTATCAGATCTCTTCGCGAGACTGACCGCGCAACCGCGACTGAACTAATTTTTCCTATTCCTTGTCGGGCCTGGTTCCTTGCGATGGTCGTTGGTTCACGCTTGAATCATTCGATGGAGTGTGAGGTGTGATCGGAAGGACAATAAAAGGATGTACGAAACGATTATGAGGATGATAAAGGTATACAACAGTGTTGAAGGAAAAGTGTTTTAGAAAATGGATTAGGTATAAGGTGTGAAGGATGATTATGAAGGAGATAAAGGTAACATCATCGAAGGAAAGGTATTTCATAAAATGAATTAAGTATGAGGTGTGATGGAAAAGGTAATTAAAGGATGTGAATTAAAGGATTTTGTTCGAAAAAATGAGTTATGCATTTGAAAAAGTGTTTGTAGGATTGAAAATAACTGTAGCGTTGTATTTAAGGGAGACTAGTTTGTGAAGGATTACATCAGTACTGATGGATAAATGAACTTTACGACTATAAAGGAAATAAGGGTAAAATAGTTGAAGCTTCTGAAAGCTATTTCAAAAAATCGGAACCAGTAATGTATCCAGGATTGAAAATACAAAGCAAAAGAAGTTATAGAACGCTGTAACACAGCGTTGTGTAATTGTCAGTTCACAATTTTTTGTTTAGTTACATGTGTTAACCTTAATTGTACAAAGGTTCCAGTGTTTATTGTAATATTTTTCATCGAAAAGCAAAGACCGTTGTTCATCGAACAAGCGATCAAATATTATTCCGCTTTTTTCTCGCTCAATAGGCTATTCAATTTTATTTCACTAGCAGCAGTGATTAAATTTTATTCAATCCCCTGAAACGGTGAACGGGGAATCCTTGTAAATGATGAATCGCACTTTCGAGAATGATGCTTCGTGTTCACTTTCTGGGAAACATATCTTTCCAGGGCAATGCTGTCGTATAAGAACTTCTTTCGCAATGTAAAAATGACTAAAACTAATTCCACTAAGAAACACAAGAACAATGTAAACTACTTAATTTATATTTTGAATATAATTTTTCTTTAATAGAAACTCAATTCAATTTCTTTCAACTCTTTCAGCTTTTGTTGCGATCCAATTCCAGTTGTATTCTTCCAACTGTATTCTTGGATACAGTTCAAAGTTCCAAATTTTCTAAATGCCTCACTAAAATTTCCTACAATTCAAAGTTCCAAATTCTCCAAATATTTTAAGAATTTAACATTCCAAACTCTCCAAATACTTTACTAAAATCCACTAAAATTCAAAGTCCCGAATGTTCTAAACACTTCAACGATTTACTAAAATTCATAGTCCCAAGGTTTCCAAATACTGTACTAAAACGTCCCAGCATCCAAACTTCAAAATCCTCTAAACGCTTCAATACAATTTACCAGAATCCACAATCCCAAATTCTCCAAACACTTCAACAAAACTGTACCAAAATCCACAGTCCCTTTCCCAAATACACCCCGACATTTCCAAAAAAAAAATTCCCTTAAAATTCGCAGCAACATAATTCACTCCATCAATTCCTCGATCCCTGACCGAAGAGCTGAACCTGTTCCCTTCCACGTTGGCCTCAGAAACGTTCACGGTTGACCGGGCCCGTTGCCGCCACATGGATCGCGGGGCGAGCGGTATATTGCGGTGGATATGATTTCGTATGATTTTTAATAAACACCGATCAGACAGCCAGATGTACCGGTCCGGTACTTGACTCGGCATTCGGGAAGAGGGCACTCGTTCGGCTTACCCGGGGCCACTCGATGCACAAAACTGACGGACGGACAGGCCCTAGGCCGTGCATCGAACATATTACGTCCGAAGTGCGCGGAACAAAGCTACGCCATTGTTTCGTGCCGTCAATAATCCACTTGCCCTGACTTGGAGAGGACCGGGCGAGGGTGAACGGCGGGGGCGCGGGCACAATTGGAAAAAGCATGGAGGAAACCGGGAAACCGATGCCCCGCGGGGTCCATCCCGGCCTCCACCAAGAAAGGGGGAAGAAAGACTTTGATTTCTCCTCGATCCTCGAGGATCACGGAACCCGGAGCTCGCTTCGACGCACGCGACGGACGATAAATGATTGTTTCGATGTACAGGATGTTCAAAAAGGTTGGCACCGAACATGTACTTTGTATATGCAGTGTTCGAAAGATCCTGGCTAGATCATTTCTGGAATATTTCTTAGATAATGAAGGCTTTAAGAAGTTTTTGTTAATATGACATATAAAGGACATATTGCATGGGAGGATACTGTAAAATAATAAACACCGCATAGTTTATGTACATAGTTTTTTAGAAATAAATAATTCAGTCAAAGTTTTTCGTACGGGGTGTTTAAAAAAGAAGATAATGCTTGTTTTCTGTTATAATAATAATAATTTTCTATTATAATATAAACTCTAGGTATTACTGAGGTCAAATAGATGAAAAAGGTTTGTAGAAACTTATGTCCGAAAATGCTTTATTGGGAAGATACAAGCATTCATAGATTTACGGACGGAACTGGCGTGACAATTCGTTGTACGGAATCGTATACATATTATTACTCTCTACTATATGTCGTTCTATCGTCTAAGAAACATTTAGTCGTACAAGACATTGTCAATACAATTTATACAATTGCAATTGCAATTAATAATGTACGCGTTTCCTAAATTATGCGATTTGCATCTTGTATACCCCAGACGCCCTACACCCCAGCAAATTATCGTCAAATAAACAAAAGTTTTAAATATTTACATTTATTCACCTTATCGAACAATTTTGTAAATCATTCACGATACATCGACCTATAAGAAGTTAACAAACTTATCAATTAGTACTCTTATATTCCGATCGTATACGACTCCCTCTACGGAAATTACCTCAAAGAACGCACGAAGAAAAGAACAGATTAAGTTCGTCAAGATTTCAAATACTTCATCACTTCTTCCAACCCTTTTAATTATCCCTAAAGTGTCTCAAACCAAAAATTAAAAAAAAAAAGCGAAGGAAACGGAAAACAACGTGACTCTTCGTCTCCGTATCAACGAAGACGAGACGCGCGCGCAGAAACTCGGCTAAGAAAAACGGCAAATTAATTTACCGCGTTCCGCGCTGAGGAAACGGTCCGGTCTGGCGGATACTTGCTAAGTAAATATCGTGCGCGGTTAGATATCGGCCTCGCCGGGGAGAGGAAGGGACCTCTAAGCGCCGGCAATCGAATGATTAAAGGCGGGTTCGCCTGGTTGCGCCGGATGCGGCGAAATTCCCGACGGAAATCAGAGTCGCTGGCCATCCAGCCGTATTCCCTCTTTCTAAGCACCGTGAACGCGCGGCCACCCCCGCCGCCGCCCGTCGGGCTCATCCTCCACCCCCGTGCCCTCCTTCGGGAGTTATCCTCAAAGCCGCCCAGTCACCCGCTCCTTCTAAACCCTCCAGCATCCGCATCCCCTCTCGGCAAACAGCGACTCGAAGCACCGAGGACTGCCACGGAATTCTGGAAATATGCTGAAGACGGGGGAAACACGGGGGAGGACCGAAGAGCCGGCGACACTCAGGTGGTGCACGCTTAATGGTCCGCCGAGTCTCTGTACATCGAGGTTTCTTTCTGCCTTTTCCACGTTTTTTTTCCTTCGCGTAGGACATGTCGCCATTTTCTTCGAATTAATGGGGATACGAACGGCGGAATAGCGTTACGGGGTTAGTTCTTTGATGGTTTTGTTGATTCGGGTGTGATAGATGATTGATGGGGACTGTGTAGGGGTTTTGGGAATGGTGAATATGGATAGTTGAATATTAGGATATTAAGATATTAGCATATTAAAATATTATGATAGTTATATATAGATATTAAAATATTATGATAGTTAGATATAAATATTAGGATATTAGCATAGTCAGATATATATATATATATATATTAGAATATTATTAGAATATTAGGATACTAGAATAATTGGATGTTAATACTAGAATATTAAGATACTAGGATAGTTGGATATAGACATTAGAATATTAGGAAAATAGAATACGTGAATATAGACATTAGGAATACTTATCGGTTCACCATCATAGTTTCTTATAAATATTGAAATATTATCTTCCGAAGGAAACGATTTGAGTATGTTGGAAGCAGCGTCGACAATTGAAAGTTAATCAAAAGTAGTATTTTGGGAAAAAAGAAGTTACAAAAACCGAAATTATTTGAGATATTAAAATACATTACCATTAAAATCATGATCCAATCTATGACATAAAATAATAGATTCTTCGAACCAAAAGTAAATACAATTGTATTGTTTCTAATTTCACCGATTTCCTTTTTCTCAACAATTTTCCCAAGAATTCGACTTGTTTTTCAGGATTACCCGGTACAAACGATAAATCTATGGCAACGAGTCGATGAGACCGCGATTGTGGACAAGTTCCGATCACCGATAAGACTTGAAAACCGTTTCGACGCGAGTTACCTCCGTTATCGATGCGTTTCCCTGCCGATCGTCCTGTTAACGAGCAAGAGGACGAAGAGTTGCCGAGATGGTGCGAAAATCGATCCTCGTTTACGATCTGCTAAGAACCGAACAGCCGCAGCAGGGGTTCTCCGAGAAGGAGATCGTCGAGCAGATCAGCAACAGGCATAACATCACGGCAGGGAAAGGACTCAGGAGACAGGTGTCCGTGGCCCTTCGCAGGGGACTCGATTTTGGGATTCTCGCCAAAAAGAAGAATCGATTTAGGTTGCCACTTTATTTCCACGATCCAAAACATGGTCTCCTCCATTCGTCAAATTTCTTCGAGAATTCTTTTTGACGATTCTTCCTGAGAAATTGCTTCCGATGTTTACATAAATCGAGATTACAATTCGTGTTGCCTCAAATAGATTAGTATAGTTTAACTTTGAATGTTTAGACAAACTTGCATTGAATCTGTTTTTTCCAAATGAATTAATGAAGTCATCGGCTGAATTTAACTTTGAATTTTTAGGCTAATTTACATTGAATTTCTGTTGCTCCGAATAGATTAGTGTAGTCGCAAGTTGACTAGATGTAACTTTGAATTTTTAGACAAATTTGAATTGTAATCTATTTCATTTCATAAATTTACTCGATGGTTTCTCAAATTCACACGTGATCCATTCTAAGAGGATCAATTAGAGAATTATTCATTACATTTTACTGAGAATTTGTTTTTCGAACATAGATTCGATCCCGACAGTGCGATGATGAACAACGCGAGGCGGCAGGTTTCGTCGAGGATATCAAAACCGAAGCAGAAGAAGAGGAAGGAAAGAAGGTCAACGACGACGAAGCGGCGGAGTAACAGCTCGAGGAACAAGGACCGGAAGCAGAGTCGAACGGTACCGCAACCGCCGTTACCTAAATCGTGGGCACCTGGTAGGAGGAACCTCGCCGAAGAACCCATCCCCAAAGTCAAGAAGATCTAAGAATGACTTTTAGAATGTTTTCAATCGTTTACCAGTGTTTGTATTGTTTACTAATGTATTTATAATCATGTATTTTTGAATGTTTTGAATATACTTAGAAACTTTTTTACTTTTCATCTGTAATGTCACTTGTTACTAAATTCTACTAAACTTCGCTAGTAACTAACATTATAGCTAGTAACTACTAATTAGTTACTAACTAGTAACTAATATTATAGCTAATAACTACAAATTAGTTAATAACTAATAACTAATATTATAGCTAGTAACTACCAATTAGTTACTAACTAGTAATTAACAACTAACGACTACTAACTATGCAGTGCGACAACACTTGAACGTCTCTATTTTTCTTTCTTTCAAGCCTTATTTCTAGAAAGATCCTCTACATTGCAACAATTGCGATACATTCGATCCAAAAAGTTCCCACAAGGATACTTCGATCATTATTCTCACTCTTCCTCCCACCTGCGAAAGAGGAGAGAGGGAAGAAGGTGAAAAAATTGAAAAACTACCCCTAAAACGGCGTAACAGAGAAGGTTTCGCGTTCACGTCGAAATCTCTTCCCATGAAATCCACCTTCCGCCGTCAGGATCCGGATCCTGTTAGGCGAGACTGGTTCAAACGCAGCGGCCGATCCTGCGCCCCGTGATCTCCGGCCGGATTATCCGAATAGGTGGATCCGCGTACCTTGGGAATTCATTCGAGGTTTCGCTGACCGTTCCTCGATTAGACACGGCTGCTACGCTCGCTCTTTCAATCGCCGAGGCCCCAGGGGTGGTTGGCCGACCATTTCTTTGGAAGTTTTCATCAAATTCGCGCAATCCTGGGCCGGATACGCCGTGAAAATCGGCCAGAATCCGCTGAACGAATCGCCAACGCTCGATGCACCTGTTATCTAAGCCACGGCTAGGTAGGTAACTCGCGTTGTGTACCTTGCGTCTCGATTCTCGCGTGATCGCTTGTTCTGATCATGCGATTCGCGAAGGGTGGCTCCGATTTCGCAGAGTTTCGAAAGGTGGTATTCATATTGAGAGCGAGCTTATATTCGGGTATCCATTGATGAATAAAGTGTAGAAATTAAGTTACTTTAAAATGTAAAAACTAATTTAATTTAATATGTAGACATTAATTTAGTTTATCATATAAAAATTAATTTGAAATATGGCAATAAATTTGGTTCAAATTACAGCAATTACCTTAAATCCTAAAAATTAAGAATGACACTTTTTACTTGAAATTACTTAAGATTTTAATCAAAGTTTCTACTTCGTCTACACCGAAACACATTGAAACCAGAAATACAAAGAAGAAAATTCTTTTACCCGACGACTTGACTGTCCCAAATACAAAAGTGTGAATTATCAATTTCCGACCAGCAGGATTGCCTCTAAATAAAATCCTCAGCTAATAAGTTTACTGCCCGATAAAAATCGAACGTCCCTGTAGATCGTTCGTCCCAGTTTACTGAATTGATCCGGCACAATTATCCGCACCCACGCCTCCTCGCGGTCCCGCCAATTAATATTTCAAGCCTGGCCCGCGTTGTTGAGTGCCGCTGCATTGTCGACTAACAACAATGCGCGGACGTATCGTTGGTATTGCTGGCAACCTGGCCTTTTGTTCGCAAACTGCGCGTTGCCTAATGGAGCCCCCCTGTTCGGTGGTTCAAAGTGGACGGGGGCTGGCAAAGCGGACCGGAAGAAACCTGGATGACCAACATATGTCCCGTCGCGATCAATTATTGAGGAGCCGCGCGATAATCGCACGTTTTGCAGTCAATCGGACTCAAAGCTGTTACCCAGCCTGTTTCACAACTTTACTTTAGTGGATTTCTGGAAAACGAGGGTGTCACGCCGATAAAAAATTGTACTAGGGGATGAATAAAGCGCAGGGCGCGAAATTGTATTTGGTTTTCTGCAGTGTGAATAGTCAAAGTGTTTCTAGTTATTACTTTAGCTGATTGTAAATAAGTTTCTGTAACTATAAAAAGATGACAGATGAAACTTGATATTCTGATTGGTTTCGAAGTTCAAGATGTTTCCAGGTTAGAAACTCTAGGAATGGTTTTTAAGATCATTCTCTCTAAAGTAATTGCATATAGTTAATGAAATTTATGAAATCACAGATGAAAGGATAAAAGTGAGTCAGTAGGCGAATTAAATAATTCTATTATGATGAAGTATTGAATTACATTGTCAATGGAATGAATAACTGTACGAAATGAGGAACATAACGAACAATCGAAGAATAGTTAACAGAGAATAAGCAGAAGACTGTGAAAGCTGTGAAAAAATTCTCTAATCGAGGTGTTCTAGACAAAATAGGAAGCAATTACTCGAAAAGGAACATCGAGACCTGCATTTGAATAACGTCTGGCCCATTGTCGTCTCCGAAGGAATGCTCAAATTAGCAAGTGCATCGAAGTTAACGGAGAAAGTGGCCGTTCTTCGTTCGGACACGCCGTGAACCTCATTGTCCCACAATCAACCGGCATTTAGAGGACCTTTTCTCGTCAATGACAGAGCCCAACCGCAGAGAATCTTTGTTCCTCGCTTCTCGAGCCTGTTCGAACCATGTCGACCACCTAAACAACATTTTAACCGACGACACGCGTGTCGCAGGTGTTTCGATGGTCGATTACGTGCGAGATAGAAGACCGATTTCTCATTGGGCCGTGCCACTCGACACGTGTCGCCTCGCGAGACCACGAGGAATCATTTCCGGTTCTCACGGGAGGATAATTTCGGGAGGGGAATCGACGATGACACCTTTTATGGGTTTTTAATTATTAAGAACGCGTTGAAACCCTTGTGTAACTTGTAATAACAGATACTGTATTATTTTTATATTGTTTCTGTTAGGAATAACGTCTTTTTCTTCGAATTTCTTAATTTCATCTATTTTCTTTTCTTTACTATTTTTGTGGTATATTTATATGATTGTAGAACTGAAGTTAACACGCGCGCGCGCGCGTTCCGTGCCAGACCGTTTTTTGACGAACATTCCGTTCAGGCTTTACAATTATATTGTTTTGTTTCTGGAGTATGTCTTACAATGATTAAAATAATACAAAACTCGTAACTGTCAAGAAAAGAGTGTATAGTTTAAGACGTATAACACAACAAAGCAATAAATTAATTTTTTTAGCAATTAGTTTAACAAATACCTGGCTGAACACTACTCTACCGAACGAGTCGCATCCTCGCACATAATATTTTTTTATGATGTCTATATTAGTTTAAAATAAAACATTTCAGTTGAAATATATTTAATATTATATTTATGTGACAAGTTTGTATATAATCAGGAAAGGATATTACGGTGAACTCTGTTAAAACATGGCAAACATAAATGTGGTTTATCCACACAATTATTACAGAATGTTGCAATTTTTACAGTACAGTTTTTTAAAAAATAGTGACTACCACGCCGCGTGGGGCGTGTACGCCCCACGATCAAATAAACGCCGCGACAATAGTATTAATATGCCCACAATTGACTGCATAATACATTTTTAATAAATTCTTCATTTTACAATGACATATAGCGTATACGCCCCCCGCGGCACGCAGCGTGTTAAAGATGAAGCAGTATTGAATCTTCTATATTTTATCATTACACGCAACGTGACAATCATTCTCTTAAACACAATAGAGAATTTTTTTAAATATTCAAAATCTTCCGCAAAAAAGCTCAATTATACATCGAATTTGCAAATACTAAAGAAAAAGAGAACTGTACATTAATCTTTTATTATTTGAAGAATTTAATCATATGTGGGTAACTCTATCTTGGACGTGAAAGTGATGTCTCTAAAATGCCAACATTCGTCCATAAAGGGTTAATATTTCTATTAATATTTTAGACACTAGCGTTACACCTAATATCGTAGATATTAATATCATTACTAATAATCATTATCACTATCATTATAATTCTATAAAACTGACCATAATCAAATTGATAATTATTAAATAATCCTACAACCAAATAATTTCATCTAAACAACGTATCTTCATAATTCGATAATCAAACTAACATCACTTATAAAGGGGTTGCCCGCGATCAACCCCAGTGCATATAATTTTCGAAGGAATCAAGAGTGCTTCGACAACCCTCTGGAAAAATATCAGCTCGCACGTTTCAAAAATGTTCGAGGAAAACAATGGGGGCAGTTTAGAGAGGCGTTCGATCCCGGAGACCGATAATCGGCCGGTAAAATAAAATTACTCTGCTCGTGTTGCCTGGGGAGGGTCTGAGCACGGTCTAAGGGTTGCCCAACAAAGACTGCCCTCGCGTCGTCTCGCGTCCGACTAATTAGACGGTTTATTGTTGCGGAGGTTCCATTGGCGTCAAGCGTGATATATTGCCCGTGCCGCTCGTCCTTTATCCTCGTCGACCAGCCTCGAGTTTTGATCGAGCCTCGTTAACGCCGTTGTGGAAACACGTTATGTCCAGCGTCACCACGGTCTAGGGCGTTTCTCTAACTCCAATTCGATTTTATGGCCATCATTGATGCAGTTGTGTATCGATTCCGTAATTGCTTCGACGTGCGATCGACGCTGTTTCGAAAGATTCGACGTCGTTGGGGAATATTGGACAACGTTAACGAATAATTCGATATAATTAGCAGTTAGGAGTTGATTCGTGAAAGTATAATAGATATTTTATTACTATTCACAAACTATCATCACCTTCGTTGATATCAGAATCTTAGGAATGAAGTTATTCCTCGTTTACTAATTTAGAAGCTGTCCTATAATAAGAAAATCGAATTAACTCTAGTAACTTAAAGCAGAGGCGAGAAATATAAGTAAACTTAGCAAATCAGTTATCAAACTTGTGTTCATATTCGTCATTCCATTTAGATTGAACCCCTTAGCATATTATTCACTTTCGTCACTAAGCTCAGTTTACCATCGGCAACTTCGAAGAAACGCAAAGAATGTTCTAGTCCACTTTAATGCAAATTACTTTGAAAACAATCCATTGGTGATAGCAAGACAGTTCTTTTTTATCCGTGGATAAGGAACAACACTGATTTATATTCAATTAATCTTCAAGGGGTTAACGAAGAAAATTTAGTAATATTGTATCTTTCATTTCATCGTACGATGCAAATGGATTGAAGAGTACATATAATTTCGAACGTGGTTTCGGGAGATTCTCGAACCCGTGGAGACAGGTACCGAGCAGTGTGTCGCCCCAAAACCGTTCGTCGAGCTGCTGGAATCTTACGGTTCCAAGGTGAAACGGATAAACGCGAACTCGGTAACAACGCGTTTCTTGTGGGCGAGCAACGTCTGACATCTGGGCCGGCGTTATCTCCGCGTTATCATTTTTGAGATTAGCCTTAGTAGTCGCGGCGTTTGCTTTGCACCGCGCCGCTTTCTCTGTGTACCCTGGGTGTATCGCCGTCCTGCCACGCCAAACCACCTTCCTTCCACTAACCGTTAAGCACCGTACACAGGTAATCTATTTTCTGTGCCGAAACTCTGCTCAACGCGTCTCACGCAGGTCGTCCATTTGCCAAAGCGATTAACCCGTCGAAACGAGAAGCACCGGAAATTGATGGAACTATTATATATATACACGAAAGACCAATCGAGCGTTTCACTGGGAAACATGAAAATCTAGAAATTTAGGAAGATTGAAAGCGTCACTTTGACCTGTGAATACTTGTAAAGGAAATATGAAGAGAATATTTAGTAATTATAAAACCTTGGCCAGTAATATGTAAAAATCAAAGATTATAGAATTTTGAATAAAAATGTTAATTCTCTTAACAGTTTTCTTGATTTAAAAATTCTGAAATAATGATTTATTATCTTTTTACAATTTGATTTATTTAATGTAGAGGATAGGCGATTCTTTGAAAAGTCTTGCGACAGAAAAAGAAGAAAAGGAATGACGTGCTTTATTTTCCCGCGTATAATGAAGATTCAATTTAACTTATGAATCCTGTATAAAAGAGTTACTTATGACTATTAAATGGTAGTGAATAGTCTCAGCTGTTTGCAGATGATCCATCTTTTCTGTTTTGTTAGCTGTTAACGTGCACTGAACGCGCGTGTGAGGCGAGCTTAAGGGCCCAGAAGGACACGACAGTATTCACACATCGCCGAGGCTGAGACTGAAGAAGACTATCTCGAAGATTTTCCGGTGTGAGAATGCGATAGCGTTCCTTGGCTGAGCAAACATCGACGCTCACGGAGAGAGAGACCCACGGTTGCGTTCGAGCAATTCGAAGACGGACGTCGCGAGTCCGTGAGAATTCCCTAAATATCCTCCATTAATCGCACGCGATAAGCGAACGCTCTATCATCGTTCGTCGTCGCTCAACGAGTACCGATCCTCCCCGACACAGAATTTTTACAATCCCACGGTTCCATCGAAAGTTTCCACTGACACTCACCGGGAGTTCCTTAACGCGTTGACTGCCACGAGAATTTCGAACGTTTTGTGTAACAATACATATCCTTTCATAACAAAGGCAAATGGTATTAGAAATAATTATTAATGACTTGGTATCACAGTACACGTATTTATTATTATCTAGCTGTTTGTGTTACTAAGTATTTTTAATCGACATCAGTTTTCTTATTGTAATTGTATTTAAGCAATTTTGAAGATCCGGTCACCGGTAACCACCGTGACAGTCAACGTGTTAACACTTGATCTACCGCAAGTCATCAATCGGCTTTCCAATTTCGAATGTCTAGCAATCGGTAACCTATTCAAATTACGCTGATTCAAAACAAAAGAAATTAGAACAACGTTACGAGGTTCTTTTATACTTTGATTTGAAAGTTAGCTTTGCGAATGAATACGCACGCTTCTACGCGATGAGGAACATCGAATTGGTAGTTAGTGAGTGATGCCTTGATCAGGAGCGGTGGATAAAGTGCTAATACTCTACGGTAAACTGTAATCTACATTAATTGTGGAGAAAGTAATTCTCTGGGGACAAAGGAATTGCAAGTAGTCCATAACATTATCGAATAAAAAGAAGGAAACTTCCCAACAAAGGAATTCGTGAAACAGAAATCCAATTTTTGATAGAGCCAAATTAAAAGCTCATTAACCCCTTGCTCTATTTATTCCTTAAATGTACTTGATAAAATTATCGTTAATAATTTAGTAGCAAAGAATTTTATTCTGTATTCACCATTACTACGGATGTTAAAGATCGATGATAGACAAGTAGCATTTAATGTATGTTAAAAATAAAGAAATGACACTAAATGGTAATCACGAGTCTAGGGGTTAATCTTTCCTTCTCTATGAAGCTCGATCGAGTATCTCCGAGTTTCATCTTCAAATGAAACATTCTTTAACCTCTTCAAGTATACTGGCACATATACCTACATTTGATTTCAGTTTAACATTAAAGTCCATCAAATGAACACTCGTTGTTTTCGCACGTTTCTCATAACTGTCTCCGTCCGCCTTCGTAATTGTTCAATTCATTTCAGTTTGTATGAAATGAACTACAATCAAACAGAAAACTGAAATCATCTTTCGTCCGTTCTCAAAAATAATTCGTTCCTGAAGAGGTTAATCAAATTTTCGAAGGCAATGCCAATCAAACGAACCCCCGTAATAGAAAAAAAGAGCTGTGCGATCCGTAGTGTTTGCGTTAGGGCCCGCGGACTCGCGATCGGAGCATCGCATCGCCGTTTCAGCCGGCCGGAACGCAAGCCCGGGTTTTTAACATGTAATGTTTAGCTTGTCATTTTTACAGTTCCATGAGGTAAATATTAGAGCGCGTTTGTCGGTGGAAACGGGGGCTTCCCCCGTTGAGCATCGAGCTCGGCGTCCCCCGGAGCTCTGTAGCGGCGGAAAAAACAAAAAAAAAGAAAAAAAATATGAAAAATGAAAGAGAGAAAGGGAATACAGAAACTACGCGATCCCGATTGTTGAGCGCCCGATCGCGCGTAAAAATATCGCTCCCCGAACGATTCCTGCCGGATACGGCGTAAGCCGCTCCCATTTATTATTCTCGAGCGCGCCCGCCGCACAATGTTCGGCTCGAGTGACAGGCATCCTGCTTTTGGGGATACTTTTAACGTCCGACAGGTTCGGGCGTGTGAAATTTGTCGCATGAAAATTGCTTATATATTTTCTTAATTCATTATTTTACTATTTTACTATTTTATTTTCGTTGTTTCATTATTCTACTATTTTTTTTACTATTTTATCTGTACTATTTCATTATTCTGTTTTTCTAGTATTTTATTTTTGATGATTCATCATTCTATTATTGTTCTTACTATTCTATATGTATTATTTCATTATTCTGTTCTTCTACTATTTTATTTTTGGTGTTTTAATATTATTGTTTGTTTACTATTTTATTTGCGTAATTCCATTATTTTGTTAGTTTACTATTTCAGTTGTATCATTTCATCATTCTATTACTTTATTACATACGCGTAATATTTTCTATTCTAAATGTAACAGTGAATTAGAACGATTACTCTGTAAAGTACTTATATGGGTACTTGTATCGTCTGCAATTAATTTGCAATTGGAAACAAGATAACGATAATAATACCGACGTCAGACAGCAACGAGGGGCAATCGAGATTGTTTCCCCTCCGCCGGAATCCCTGAACTCTAATGCAGAAGTGTTGAAGTTAGCCGTATCTCCCTTTGATCGGTGGTCTCGGGCGCAGCACAAAGTGGAAATTGTATCCACTGCTAAGGGTGGCAAACATCGACCGAGGGTTCAATCGTCGCGGATGTTTCCCGACGAGTCCCGAAAAAATGTTTCGGGCGCGATCGATCTATCAGCCGCCACAAAATTCTAATTAAAACAGACGATCCCTCGGATCCCAAAACGCACGACGTGAAACTAAACGTCAATATCCATTCCCAAGTAACGCATTAATTATAATTATTTTCTCGTAACTTGTAGGCTCATACGTTTCATAAAATATTTCTTCTCAAATTCGACACTGCAGGCTCCTATGTTCAACGTCGCCTAAATGAAAAGTTCGCTGACACTGATCAACATCCAGAGATTCACCTCAGGGATCAACATCGCGCAACGTAGTCCCACGTCATTTCAAATTTCTTCTCATTTGTAACGTCCAATTGTTTAAAACTTTGAACAACGACTAGATACGACTAGAAGTATCCTACTGACAAATAGTAGAACCCTGTCGTACTCAGCTACAGACTTTCAGAAATTGCATGCCGCATTCGTCTAAAAGTGTTATCCAGCCATCCCTACTGTCGCGAAAGTGTTAAGCGGTGGAAAACTAATAAATAAAAGAAACCTACGAGAAACAGGGGGCGGCAGCTAGTGGACAACTGGTCCACCCCATGTGTCACGGTTAGGGGATGTCCGCGACGAGTCACCGCGTCGCGTGGAGGAAGAGACAGAGCGACGAGAGCAAAGAGAGAGCCTGGAAGTGAGAGAATGCAGGGTGACGAGGGGGAGGGGGTGGCGGTGGTGGCAGCGGCGGCGGCGGTGGAGATGACAAGGAAGCGCGGAGAAAGAGAAAGAGAGACACGGATCAAGGATAGTCTTTGCCAAATACCAATATTTGCGACCGCCCTGTTGGTACCTCTGCTCGACTCGACCTGACCCGACTTAACTCAACCGATCCGGCCGCAACTCAACTCGTACTTTCTCCCTCTCTCTCTCTCTACCCCACCCCCCCTCTCTCTCTTTCACTCTCTCCGCCCTCTCCCTGCCGTGTCGTTCTTCTCGCTGACTATCCACGGGGTGATCCTCGCTAGGGTTACTCGGCGGCGTACGGAAAAGAAAAATCAAATCGCTCGGGTTTTTCCACGTTATTACCGCGACGAATGCTGATAAGGAGACGACAGATCCATTAGCGACGGACAAATTGCCGGCTGATCGATCCGCAATGGCGACTGTTGCGTGAAAGCGACACTGGTCTGCTTCCTTTACGATTTCACCCTTATCGTTCGTCGAATGTGACGTGAATATTTTACTTGTATGTGTTTATGGGTTTCTGTAGGTTGAAGTAGGGGAGAAGAGGGTAAAATGAAACACCAATGGTTTTCGTGTACTTGTCTATTGATCTGCAGTTGATTACAGAGTATACTGTGAACTTATTGTTTAACCCTAGAACTACTACATACATGAAAATGACCCATTCCTGATTTCTTCCTTTTGCAATTGTTAAAAAGATGATGGATGTTTCTCTGAGAAATCATTAAAGAACTTGATTTAGCAATACGAAAACTGAATGGTAAATCGGTTAAAATTTCAATGGATGCATTTGGAGTTTTGATAGAGGAATTTAAGAAACTCGATTTAATTGCTCGGTAATTTTAGTGATGGATCATGCAACACCACCTACGTTTGTTTTTGTATACGATTGGCGAAAGAATTTATTTAAACTGTCTTTTCAGGCGCAGTTTGAGGATAGACTGAGGTAATGGCTTTTTGGAAAGTGGAAAATATTGGAAGAATATTCAAATCTCGAAGGAGTCACGTCTGATCGACCTGATGGGGTGCGATAAACGTGATCCTGGGACGTCGACTCCTCTAATGCTAATGGGAGAATGATTGAGGACTGTTGGCGCGAGTTATTGTCAAGGCAAACTGGGAAGATTGGGGGCTGAAGAACTCATTGATCGAGGAAGCAGAGACTGGTAACAAAGAATTCGAGTTTGGTGGAAGGATTTAGATGATTGGTAGTATCTGATCCTTATCTCTCAATGTTAAGTAGAATACATAGATAGAGTTACTGTTTAGAAACATAAATATATCCTTACGTTCAGTTTTCACAGTTGCATACCAGGTCTTCCAATGAAGGTACACCAAAACAACTATACGAAAACCCTACCAGCAAGGTACAAAGTTACGATAATCAAGTATTCATTTCGAATCAAATGAATAGCACACTCTCATCAAATCAACAACCTCAAACAACACCGGTAACTCCACCAAGCACATCCAATGATCCCCATGAAGCAAATCCCTCCTTCAAGAACCATCCCCAGCTGAATCCAAAGGAACCCACTCCGAAACCTACGTACCACTCGCATCTCCCTCGATAAAATCACCGATTGAACCCACTGCGACAGGCCAGATTGATTTCGGGCGTATGCGGATGGTAACGTAGACCCGATTGGCTTCTCGCCCGAGGGCCGAGGGCTCGTCACCTAGCCGCTAGTAGCCAGCTAGACGGAGAGCAACGAAACCAACGGGGAAGGAAGACAGAGATACAATGATACAGACAGACGGGAGGACAGAGAGGAAGACAGAGAGGAACCGCGGTAGTGGCAGTCATATTACGCGGTGTGTCGCGACAGTCGCTGGTGTCGGCGCCGGAGACCGGGTCGCGTCCGATGCAATAAATAATAATTAGGCGCTAATTAGCGGCGGCCATGTTGGCCGGCAGCAGTTGTCGGAGGATGAAGAGTAGGAGGGCGGTGGTGGTGGATAGCCGGTGGAAAGAGGGCAGCGGCAGGGGAGGCTGGGTTCGCGGAGGGCGGTTTAATCATGTCACACACCAACGCACCCCTGTCCTCTCGCTTATGGCCGTCTCAACCCATATGTATATACACGTACCTGCATACACGCGAGTATACATACGTATTATACATAGATCACACACACACGCGCACGCACGCGCGCATACACACACACACACACACACACACAAGATATATATATATGTATGTATGTATGTATGTATGTATATAGGTAGGTATATGAATGTGTAGACGTGCCGGCGCGTGAACGCGCGCGGATACGAGCACACGCTTGTCCCGGACATGTTGACGATGTAGGGGCTAGCCTGTGCGGTCGTACGATAATACAACGAGCACGAGGGTGGATGGCGGAAGCGACCAAGGGGGCGGCAGGTGGGGTGGAAGGTGGAGGGAACCGGAGCGGGAGGGTGGACGCTGGATGCTGGATCCTGGATGGTGGATGCTGTCCGTGGGATGGCGGTGCACGAGGTGGTCGATTTCACGCGGTCGATCGCTGGGCCCGCAGCTCCACCCCCGTACGCTCGCGCTCGAGCCCATTCAAAGAACCATACCGCTCGCTTATTGTAGCACCAGGCGTCTCTTAACCCGTTCACGCACGCTTTCTTTCTGTTCTTTCTTTTTTTCTGCTCGAGACTGGGATAACAGTTTGCTTTTAATTTCTTGAGATATAACTCTGTATGACAAGATCTGACGCGGTCTGCGTATAGTAGCATAATGTAGCATAATGTAGCATTGCGATTTGAGACTGATAATTTTATGCTGTGGAATTATGTGCACTGTAAAGTACACAGCTGTCGACGACGGAAAGATTTGAGTCGCTATAGTGGCGTATCGTTCGAAAAGATGGTGTACACGAAAGTCATTGTAGTTGTGTATAGTAGGCAAAAGGTTAAACGTTCGAGTGTCGCGGTCTAATTTGAAGTATCCTTATCATGGACCGTTCCTACTTTGTCGTGTTAAGATGTTGTTTTGATGCTGCGAAAATTGTATGGAAACGCGGTATTCTTGAGTAGGTGTTTACAGCGTAAGATACTCGTATCGGACGTTTATGGAACAGCTGATAACGAAGGACTGATTTCGTAGATTTTCTATGGTTTATACTTTTGTCAAACTATGTAAATAACAAGAAATTATTCAATCAATGTCGGTTTCCACCAATGGCGTAACTTTTATTCAAATTTTGTGTAATCGGGATAGTCACTTGCATGCCACAATTTGACATCACCGATTTCGAAATAAAAATATTCAAACTGAACACTATTTTTTCATGGAATTCTCCGTTCTAATACATATTAATATATTTTTTTTTCGTTCCTGGGCGGATATACACGTTGCTTTTCGACAAATCATCGTCACAATTACCAAAGTTTTACCGCCGTATCACAACAATACAAGAAACCTAAATTTTTCTGTATATTCAAAAATTAAGTTTCTCGTTGACACACCGAATGAACCAAATTTTATCGCATCTGTACGATACAAGACGCGTTAAAATACTAATCACCGTGCAAAACTGTCATTTTTCACTTTCCAGGGTACTACAAAAGTTATTTCCAATACATGAATAATTTAATAAATGCAGATGTAACGTAATGCATTAACCATTTAGTTTATTTCCTTCAAAACTACCCTTACTACAACTATTTCATACTTAACGATAAAAATAAAGAATTCCATGCTTTCATTATATTTAAATTCACTCCAATAATCAACAACTGACAACAGAAGAATAATTTTTCAGCTAACCTCCTTCCGAAATTATACAAGACAACGGGTTAACCGTGATCAAACTTTACAGTCTTTCTCGATCCAGATCGAGATGAATTTTTGCTGTGAATTGTTTTAACTTTTTGAGGCACACCGTTTTAAAGAAGAAAACGACTCAAGTTGCACAGAATTCGCTGCATCACATAATTCGCCAACTATAATTATTATTATGTAGTTAGTTGTTCGTAGTATTGCCAACTGAATGAAAAATTTTAAATAAAATATTGCACTCTACTATGAGTAATTTCAGCTTGTCGAGGTTGGTTCAAATATACTCCACCATGCATCAAAAGCTAAGCAAAGGGTGGGACAGTTTTTAACCCACCTAGTCCCAAAGAGTTAAGTAACGCATGAAGGTTCAAATTCGAATAAAAATCGACAGACTCGATCGGTTAGACGAAATTCCGACAAATAGGGATGGACGATCGGTATTTTTGGAAGTTTCGGACTTAAAACCGCGTGTGTGCCGTCCATCGCGCCGGATAATCTGGCTGCTGGGAATAGTTTGTTTCGCGGTAAACAGAGTCCTCCGGGTGGAGTGCCTTGAAGGGCTCGTTAAATCACCACGGGCAATTTTCGCCTTTTACCTGCAAATTTTGCGGGACTCCTGTCAGCCGAGTTTCCTCAAATATTGAAATTGGTTGCGGTCCTCCCCCGATGCGCGTCGCATTCTTTCGAGAGCCGGCCGATCGTGGACTCGAAGAGCCAAGAGGGCGTTCGTTCGACCTCGTTTGCCGCTTGGTTGTCCCGTTGCACCTATGAGAGGCAACGTGAAACCCCAACAGTGTCTCAAAGAACAACAATAGGAAATTACACGTTCCTTTTTCGCTGGGGGAAATTCGTTTTTCAATGAGAATCGGGCGAAGAAGGGAATACGAGACTTTGACTTATACATAGGTTGCTGCAAAAGTTTCGAGAAATTATGAGAACAGTCACAAATAAGTTTGAACTGATGGTATTATTGTTTCCCGAAATAATCTCCTTCAATATTAATGCATTTTCAATTGCGTCGCGTCAGCACTTTTTAACGTTAAAAATGTAACGTAAATTCTCGAGTTGAAAAATTCCTGGAACTTCTGCAGCAACCTACGTGATACATCGTAATTTGATGTGTATAAACGTTTATATTTTGGTAAATTATGAGATATGAACTCTGAAATTTACATTCACCACCCTATATCCTTCTATCACTTCGATGTCTGCCAATTGCCACTTTATAATTACCACGACGATTACCTACACTCTGATTTCTCAATTGAAAGGTTTTCTATGTTCATTATAAATCCGTAGTACTCACGTTCCTCGCATTACTCTTACGATTTCTGCTTACAGTAGTACAACAAAGTTAAACAACCCCTCAAGAAAAGTCTCCTCTTCCAACGAACATAAGAAACCACGTTCCACAGCACGAAAAGACTAGCCAAAGCTAATGTGAAAAATTCATACCGCTATAATACCAAAGAAACATTAAGAGTACCATCTACAAAAATGTCCGAAGTTAACAAAAACAACACTTCAAATTAAACTCGATCCAAATACGCAAACCACAACAATGATACATTCCCCCAAAACATCCCCCAGAATCAATTACTCAAAGGGAAAACCAAAAAAATTCGTCACGCGCAAAGTACCGGTTGCACGAAGGGTTAAAGCGAACAAACGAAATCACTGTTACACCCGGCGATCCAGCAGAATCCTCGATCCCCGAATCAGTGACGGCAGAAAGGGGTGGGGGGGAGGGACGGATGAGCGTTTTAAAACGACGATGCTCGCCGGTCGGAATTCATTAAAAGCGCGTCGGTAATGGGACAACGATGACGTTGTCGGTGGGTGTGAGAACGCGCCGCGCCGACGGAAACCGTGCCGCTCGCCGGCGGCGGCGGCGGCGGCGAACACGAGGACCGGGGAAAAAGCGAGAGGGCGTGGAGAGGGTGTCGTAATTCTGTCGCATTACCATTTAGATTAGTTAGATTTGCAGGTAAACAGGACGCGGGGCCGATCACAAAACACAAACATACGCGCGCGGCCGTCTGCATCGGCCAACCCCCTCCCCCGCTGTCGACAACCCACCCATCGCGACCGGCGGCCGCGCCAACCCCGTTGACATTTTAATTTCATCGCGATAATTACTTTCAAACGGATGGCTTTTTAAGTAGATTAAAATATTCCTGCGCCGCGAACACGTCCACACTCGTATAATTAATGCATTTTACAGGACGCGCGCGTCGACGGGCTCGCCACGGTTTTAATGTTCTCTCGCCCCCCGCCGCCGCCGCCTCCTGGCAATTTCAACTCGATTTCGCGACTGGCTCGCGAATCCGTGATTTTCATTGGTGTTTTATTTTTGGGAATGTTGGAGTGGATTCTGTTGAATGGAAATGGAGCTGGCTGGGAAGATGATCTGTTGGTTGGTTCTGAGTTAGGGTATCGGTAATGTGAAGGGATTTTCGGGGTTGTTTCATTGATGTGCTGGATTGTTGTTTATTTGTGTATTCTTGTGTTTGCAGTGTGTTTGGTATTGATGATGTGGTGATATTTGATTTGATTTGATAGTTGCGCGAGCTTTCTAAGCTCAGTTTGGGAGTGATAGGGGATATTGGTATTAATAAATGTCATTTAGTTGGGTTGGTGTGTGATGATGATAGAGGTCTTGTTTCTGTCGTCGCGGAGATCGACGGAGTTTCTGAGATAGGATGTCACCAGATGTCATTAGTGTATTGAAATTAAATACTATGTTTCTGTTATCAACTGTTGTATCCTGGCGCAAACGTGGATATAGGTGTATTACCAATTTCTCTTTGTTTCGTCGGTGAATCATTAATGACAAAGTTATTCCAGCGAGTCCAGTTATGGTATAAATCATAGGATAAGAGGATCACTCGTCATATCGTATCACACTCGTGATGAAAGTTCCGCACTAAATTTGACAAATTCAAATGTCACTTCTTTCGAATATTAATGAAATATTACTTTCGTCTCACTAATCATTTCTTTCTGTAGTAAACGCAGACATGAAATATGTATCAAATTCTCCTCTTTTTATAAGAAGTTATTAACGATAAAGTATAATAGCTTTACCAAGGACAGTTATAAAACAAATCACAGGACAAGGGATCACCACTAAACCTACCAAGTAGCTCAAAATGACCGATCCTGATTTCTTTTTACAATCACTGAGAAGGCAATCAATCCTTTTCTAAGAAGTTACTAAGGAAACTGATTCCAGCAATATACTTCAACAGATGCGTTCTCAGAGTTTCTACAACACCATTAAATAACATCAATTCGACTGCTCGGTTTTACTACTAACGCTTAACAGTCAACAATTATTACCACATTACAAACGACTCTGCCTTAAACCAATATTTCTTCCCACAAAGAACCAGATTACGCACGAAAGTCCTAAATACAACCAGAAAAAAATCACATACCAGTCTCTCGCTAATTGAAGAACTAAATCATTCATTCGCAGTTTTCGATTTCAGATATTGCAGCCTGATGTCAGCGTTACAGCGATATACGACCGCAAACAGTTAAAAAGAGTAGACGAGGAACTTTTCGCCGAAAGTCCTGGTAACCGGAGTGCACCCCCGCGCGGAGGGTGGCGACGCGGCGGCCCCGCGGCCGAGGAGCCGTCCCGGGCAACGAATAATATCGGCGGTGTACGCGAGTAAAACGCGGCGGGCGCGTTGCGCGCGGTGCTCGTCCCTCGATCGATAGCTTTGAAAAGGCCAGATTGAATGCCCATCACTAACTGGCCCATCGACGTCGCCGGCCGGAGAGCATTACGTTTTTCCACGTCGGATGTAAATGCCAGGCAATATCGCGATGTTGGCGCCAATGGTGGACGCTCGAGTGACTGGTGCTGATTGATGTTGGCCGTGTTTGGTCAGAGGGTTGTTTCTCCGCTCCGCAGCAGCCCCCAGCGGACCCAATAAGCACCTCACGCATACAGAGGCGAGCACGCGCGCGCAACACGCTCTCTCACTCCCTCGGCCTCCCGACTCTCCCTCTTCGGCGTCCACCTACGCCTAACCTAGCCGAAGGAACCGGAGCCATTGTTTGCACGAGCTGCAGCCCGTCTGTCGCGATACCTTCGCCCCTCCGAACCCCTACGCCGGTTCCCCATGGGAGAAACTAGGTTTAAACTGTCTCCCTCCCACGGAACCACCGTCAATTTATTGTACTCCAATTGCGTCCGTCTTCGAATCGATCCTCGTCCCTCGTCCCGAGATCGGAATCACGTTTGGTTCCCTCCGGCCGTGATATTAACGCGTTATCGACGGATCACGGCGAATTCAGTCGGACTCGGGAGTCTTTCGCTGGGAATTTCGGGAACCGATGCTCGTGGCTTGGGAAAATCGGAGGTTCTCGGTTTTGTGGGAGTTGCAGCGTCGGGGACCGATCGATCGCTTGCTTTGAGGTTCGTTCGTTGAGGATTCTTGTGGGGCTGTTTACTGTCTGTTCCGTTTTTAGAATTGTCTTGGTGCTAAGTAGAATGTTATGTTGTTCATTGGAAGTTTAGGGTATGAAGTGGCGAAGTTGCATTCGTCGTTGACTGCGAGAATATTCCGAATTCTTCGAGCAACGCTTAAAATTTGCGAAAAAGGCAAATTTTCAGTATTTAAAAGGCTCGAGATTCCTGGCCTATCGTGCGAAAAAGTTTCTCTATCAACACGTTCGCTACCAGCGTTGCATATTTGCGACGATCAATATTTCATACTTCCTACAAACAGTAAATTATACCTACGTGTGTTTTCACGCGATATTGTAACATGGTATAACGTGTAGAAGGTCACGAAGATTTTGTTCTTGATTATTATATGTATTCCTATTTTATACATATTTAATAAAATAGAACAACCGCATCGACCGTTAAAAGAAATTCTGGTAGCGATTGACTTAAGGATGCTTCTCATTTCTAGGTTCCCGCAGAAACGATCCTCCTCGTCATCTCCGCGAAAAATACTTAAGCCACGAAACAGAAGAGCGCCCAGAAAATATCTTCCGTGTCCAAGGGAAAAAATAAACAACGGAGCCGCCTCCGTCTTTCGGGAAAGCCGCGGAGCGCGTTCCGCCATTTTCTTCTGTTGTCTTTGCGGAGGCAAACCCCGGGAGCCAGGCAGGCTCGGCAAAAAATTAAGGCGCGTTCTTAGAGACTTGGGAAAACAGTGTCGAGTGTTTGCGTCGATCGGCGCGCGGAAAGGGGGTTGGGTTTGCATGGCATTAGTGCCTATATTATTGTAAGCCGACGCATATAATTCTCGAGCGGGGTCGTCCCCGACGATTTCAGCCCCCGGACCCGAACTAGTTGATGTCGAATTAATTTAATATCGTTACGCTCCCTTTATCGCATATTTACACGGCGCCGTAATTAGAAAACTGCATCGCCGTAACCTGTTAACCGCTCCATCGCCGCGAATCGTGTATGAATACGTTTATAGCAACTCTCGAATTATTTATTGTTCATGTTGGCGACGCGTGTCGATCACTGTTTACACCGGAAAAGAACGAAACATAGATAAGAATTGAACAACCTGTCGAAGATTCTTATCGATTGAATATTAAATCGGGTAGACTCAAATTGCTTGAACCACCAGAATTAATGTTCCAGTCAAAATAGCTGGTTTTGTCTTATCTTCAAGGTACTAAATACTAGAAGAGATCTTGAAAATAAATAGGTTCACTTGACTATTATAATGAATATCTGAAGAAGCTGAAAATATTCTATTGTTACAATTTTTATAAGGATTAAATATTTATCGTATTAAATGCTCGATAGTTCTAATGTCGATAAACGTGTTTCCACGTGAAATTCCTACATTTTCCCTAAATATTATATATTTCACTTGCAGCAGAGATGAATGTTGTTAACAAATATTATATTATCATCACTGTTTACTCGGATCACTAATTCTTATTCGATGCTATAGAAACTTTGAACAATTCAACGTTTAACCTCCAAGAATTTTCAAGCAATTAAAGTTTTCATTTCGAAACAGTGAATTTCGAAGCCATTAAACTTTTAACTTCGAAACAATGAATATTGAAGTGATCAAATTTTTTATTTTCAAAGCAATGAATTTTGAAGTCATTCAAGTTTTTAAATAACTCAATACTTATGATCATTAATGACTACCACAATGACCTATTAGAAAATGTGACAGTGTCTTTCAGCTAACTTGAAACTGTCTTCTTATTTTCTCGGTAAAGCTGCGTTCGCGCCGAACGCAATGAACTATGAAATTTCCGACAGGAATCATCCGGATAGCTGTGAATCGCGAAGGGGTAGCTTTATATTAATAAGAGACCCGTCGCATCTTCGAGGTATTAATAAACAACCGTTCATCCCCCGAGCAATACAGGGCAATCAGCTGAGCTTTCGACCCCGTTCGCCGTCGACGACGAGGATAGCGGCCGGTGATCCGGTGTTGTCACAGTGACTCAGTATTTGGACAAGGGCCCCGCGCTGCCGCCGATGGAACGATTCAACTTTTCGGCAAGAAGCGGCCCTGTCGACCCTGTTTCTCTCGTTATACCACTTACCGGCAGGATCCTGAGCGATCCTCGTACCCCCGAAAATCTGGATCATCCTGTTCGACGAGAAAATCTCGACTCCCGCATAGTACATGGTTACTTTCACCTATGATAGAAAACTATTATAACGCTAAATTCGATACATACTGTCAACTGCGTATATTGCAATTACATGTGACAATAATGACACTAGTTAACCATTTGCACTCGAGAGGTGACTCTGTCACCACTTGATTTGACGCAATAAAATTATAAAATTTTATAGTTAATATTGAACCGTGTATAATGCATTGGTGAAATATTCGGATAAAAAAGCTTTGTTTCTCAATTTACTTGTGAATTCTCTTTGAGTTACTTTAAAACATATCATTTTTGTCTAGTTAGAAAATGTTAAGTATTTCTAATGAATTACATTCGAATGCGAAGGATTAATTAATCGCACCTATTAAAAATCTGAAAAATGAAATATAAAGCTAAAATTATTTAATTTCTAATTATTCGTTGATGTATACAGGAATCTTAAGAGGATTGAGAGAACATATTTTCTTTAAAGCCGTTTAATTTCTTTTTTACATTTCACAGTTTTAAGGTTTTGAAGGAGATTCACCGAGCCATTATTCAAACTAAGATATTACGCATTGTGTAACCGTGAATTAGATAGTAGATTGTCAGTGACACAAAAAAGTCACGTTCGAACGATAGTGACTGATAATTGGTAGAAAATTCGCGGATCGTCTGGACACGGGAAAGGAACGTAAGTAAGTCCGGTGTTTGCGTTCTCGCGAGTGAACGAGCAAATTTATTCGCCGATAAATATTTTAGTTGCGTCGTAGATTAACGACCAACGTTGACGATCATACCCTTTTATTTATCGAGTCGATTTGTTTACCTGTTCGCGCAATCGTACGTTACACTCAATTACACCGGAAGTTGCACGAACTCCCTTTCGATCTCGCGCGTCACCATCAAGCCTGCTATCAATGCCCGATACCAATAATGGATCCTCACCGTGTACTTCGAATCAAAATATTATACAAAAAACGAGAACGTGGTACATATAGTATAAATTTTGTTAACTGTCGACAACTCCATAAAAATGAAAATAAAGGGGAGTAATTTTTCGAAAGAAAATTAAGTTCGAATAAATTCAGATTACATGATATCAATCAGCACAGAAAACGGGAATAGTCGAGTTTATTAACTCTTAAAAAAGTTTTATTTTCATTTTTATGTATCGTGCTCGCTGTAATTTCAGATAAATTTTCCGTTTTATTGTATTAAAATTCTCATCGTGACTTCCTCTACATTCAGCCAATATTCTGACGTTTCATAGAGGATGTGAGCATTACTAAAAAAATTATCGACTGATAAGGGTTAATGTTTCGCGCAATCATTCCCCGTTGTTTCAATATTAGATACAAAAGCTCTCGAAAAAATCGTACAGACAGAGAAAGCGAGGAATTATTTTCAGGATAATGGAGACAGCGAAAGGAAAAGGGATTTAATAATTGCACACGCCGCAGTGCTGTTAAAACGTTAGACAAAAATTTTCCGACCGAGTGAGCGCCGGCGTAACCTGAAAGCGACGCGGGGGAAGGGATGAAAGTAAAACACGAACGAAAGGGAAGCACTCGATCAAAAAACGGACGGGACTATGCTCTCGCCGAACATTTTTCAGAATCGGCGTTGCGTAATCATTGATAAGATCAAAAGCGAATACCATGTACAAATTTGCCCTTTAAACTTTACCTTCCCGCTTTAGTCTTTTATGCGTTTGCGCAGGCTGCTCTCTTTCATCGCTGCCCATTATTGCTGACGAGAATTATAAGAGCGTCGGCCGATCCCATATCCGAGAGAGAAATTTTCGGAGAACTTGTTAATAATGTCTGAACGTGGAGGGAAGGCTGTTCGCTGTTCTTGTTATTGATTCAGTATCCTTTCTCCTCTATCCAATGACTATGACAGTGATAAAGTACTAAATACCCCTTCACTGTATCATCCATTCAAATAATAAAACAAGGAACATCTACTTTTTATATTAAATTAAGATTTTTTATTAAATTTCTGAATCTACCAAAGTTGGGAAGTAAAATTATTTATACTTGTAAAATATCGATTCGTCAACCCTTCTATCCCAATATTGGTCTCCCAGTTCCCTCAAACTTTGGTTTCTCGAAACCTTAGTCTCTCAAAACTATACTTTCTCCAAACCTTACTTTCTCTAACTCCCGGTATCACAATATTTCCCCAAAACCAGCCTTTTTCAAAACAAAGGTAGTATTTAAAAATAAGAATCCCCAAACGCCCACAATAAAATAGAAAACCAATTACCCAGATTCTCAACGCGACTCTCAGCCTCAAAAACCCGGAGAAACCAGGCCCACTCGCTCCCGGCCACTCTCGCCGTATCTCGCATAACCTAACGTACCCTCGTACACGGTCCAGCGATCCGAAAAGACAATTCCCGGTCCGCGACACAGTCGGGGGTGGCATCTTACACGCCGTGACGCTGGCAGGTATGGGTATCCATCCCATTTGCAACTAGTCGCATTATTGTTAGCCCTAGGTATGTACCATACCGCGCCGGTACACAAACGGTTGTGTACACACGTATCTCTGGCCCAGGTTGTGCGCCACGTACGGAGCCGCCTCATCCTCATCTTCCCCGTAGATCCATCGGTGCGCGCGCGCGCTCGCGCGGCCCCGCGTGCACACCGGGAAGACACCGTGGAATATAAGGACACCGAGTGCGTCTCCCTTGATCCAACTGTTCACCTTTCTCTCTGGTGTACGTAAATTCGGTGTATGTGCGCGTGTCGGCGAGAGAACGGGCGCAGACACTAGGGGGTGGTGTAATATAGAGAGCAGCTAAAGGCGGACGTAATTTCCTGCCCGCCTGACAACGCTGCAGACATGTTTGCGAACTTGACACACACAACCTACTTAGAGCCTACATGTGTCCCTACGACAATGCGCCGACACAAGCTTAATCTATTCCCTGCAGGTATGTACTGGTGCTCGTGCAATCATGTACTCGATGTATATATATATGTGTGTACGAGCGTGTGTGTATGTGTGTGTGCGTGCATGTAGGTATGTATGTTTGTATGTATGTATGTATGTATGTATGTGTATGGAGACGGAACCTGTATTATCCACGTGTGTCGATGTGTGAATGTAAGAGAGGGACCGAGGGACATTCACGATATGCGACCTGCAGCGTCTACTCGCCTAGCCCAGGGCGCTTTGATCAGAATACAGAGAGGATGACCCAATCGCTGGATAGCCCCGATATAAGTCGACGCTTCCGATCCACGCTCGTCTTTCCAGCGAACCTTCCAGCGCTGCCGACGACCTCTGTCCCTGTGGCAAATGTCTTGTGGACTGACGCGCCGATTCACCGATTTTGGTAATTAACTGGGGATTAGATGACGATGTGTGCACGGAGATTCAGGATTAGATGATATTGGGCCGGTGATTCGGGGAATTTGATCGTCGGCTGGAATTCGCGGTTGGATTATTCTTGAGGACGAGTTTTAGTCTCTTCGGTTGTGGGTCCGTGGAACTTATTGATCCAACGGATATTGAATTATGAATATTATTTAGCAACGCTCGCGTCGGTATTTGTTCTCTGCTTCCGGAGCTCCATTTTCCATTTGAGAGAATAAAGTATACAATAGGTGACTGTGAATTTAGTGTTAATTGATATCGAGTTGAAGTCGATCAACGATTTCTTTTGAGATCATTTGAGAAATGTCGATTTTGGGACTAAATAATAGTTTGGGGATGATTAGAATTATAGAGATAATCGAAATGGAACTCGAGTATTAAACGAAACCATTGATGACAAAGTTTTGTTCGGAACGCTTAAAAAATATTGTTTCCGGCGACAAATTGATGGAGCAACGCAGAAACCAGGCTTCCATTCTCTCTTTTTCTTTCGCCTCCTCTCGAGAGCGCTTCCAGCTCCATTCGGCGCGCGACAATATCCTTGACACAGTCAACAAACCTCAATTAAGCTCCATTCACCGCGAACTAGTCCATCGAAATCTCCATTTGCATAATCATCCGCGATCCGCTAACCGAAGAATCTAATCCCCACGAATCCGACGCGACGCGACGCCGTCCGCCACCGACAACTCGAACCTATCCTCTTCAGCTACCGTTTCTCGCGTTACACAATCCCCTCGAGTGTTTTTATTATTATATAACCCAGCGTTCGACGAGGCAGCGAACAGAGATCGCAAATCATTCCCGGTGCTCGGGGATTCGATCAAAGTGCGCGTACGGCTCCGGTTGTCCTTGCCGAGTAAAATAGGCTTGCTAGAAGTTGCCAACGATCGAGCAGTTATAGCAACAATGACGCCTCGGTTTCGACATTTTCGTTATTCGAACAAAAATGCGACGAAGTGAGGTGTAACGATCGAGGATAACATTGGCGTAGGATCCAAGAGAATTGAAAATGACTTGTATCGTTTGTACCGCTCATCCGTTAGCAACAACTATTAACATAAAAGAACAAGAACACTATAAACGATGCAGAATAAAAACTGAAAGCTTCTGCTATTAGTACCTACCTTCTCAGTCACAAAATAGAAGTCATTACTCCGTTCTTCAAAAGACCCCGGGTCAACATAGAGACAAGAAGGGTTTCTAGCTATATCCTCTATCCATAGTTCAGTTACATGTATTGACAAGTAACTACTATCGAAATAAGGAAAGATGAAAACTAACCAATTAGACTCGCAGTCCTTTCAACACTCTCCTAAAGCGACGCTGAACAGATGAAGCCAGCAATTACCCTCGCCTCTGCAGTCCCAGCTTGCAAGTACCCAGCCAGCTTCTTAAAGGACGTATTACAGTCAGTATTACCAATCTCTACAATAGTCAGAGAAGGATTGCAGCTCGGAATCCCGTAGCCCAAGCCGCCTATCACTTAACATCGATTACGGACGAGGTGTACCAGCCACTCGGCACCGGATTCCGCTCGCGGGCATCGCGCCACTCGATAAATCTTTCGCAAACCGTTGACACTCGTCGTCGCAGCCTGGCCTGGACGGTATTTTCTCTTTTTTTTCTCTCTCCTCATCCTTTTTCCCTTTTCATCGGAAGAGAAGCTCTGCTCCCGATAGTCGTCGAGACCGTCGAGTGGTCGCTCGCGCTCGCGCGCGCGCGCGCGCTCGTCCAAACATTTCGGACAGCCTAAGGAAACACATTTGCCTGCGGGCAAACACGACAGTGGGCCGCGCCGCGCGGCGAGGCGAGGTGGACCCGTCTTCGCGTTGCCTCCGGGGCCAAAGTGGAACGCGGAATGTGTCTGGGACTGTTTGCACTGCAGGACAATATTCCGAGTCTTTTGAAGGACGAGCCGAGAAGAACCATGTTATTTCGTCTCTCCTCGCCTGTACCGTCCGCCGCTCGTTTCTTTTATGGGTCCTCACCGACCGGCTCGCTCGCTCGCTCGCTTGTTCGCGCGAGCTTCGACCGACCGGATTTTTGTTGTTCCCGGAGACACGGCGGAGGTTTCGGGGAATCCATTCGCGCGTGCACATTGATTGCTGGTCTTACTATTGGAATCGGTCATTCATTTGGAGTCTTGCGAGAATCGAGACTCGTTTGTCCTGGCTTATTGACGTTTTCGCTTGTCTAGCTAGGAGTACCGAGGTTATCGGTATTTTGTTATATTTCTTCGTGGTTGATGTATATCGGAAAATCTCGGCCTATTCGCCTTTAATGAGTTGGTTGTAGAATATATGGACCTTTATTCTTGTATCGCATTCGGTGATGGTTGTAAACCAAATTGCTTCTGTCGCATATGTTGCCCATTAACCTCTTAGGAACGACGCGCCACTATAGTGGCTCCGTCGCTACCAATATGTCATATATTATACCCAATTGTATTACTAATTATTATTCTAAACTGTTAGAGTAAAATTATGTGTATCATATCTTTAAGAAAAATTATAATTTAATCAACAAAAACTTCATTCCAATGTACTCGCGTAGAGAACAGCATTGTCCGTACAGAACTCTGCCGTACAGAGTAACAGCCCCGCGCAAAATTCAGCCGTGCCTAAGAGGTTAACAGTATTCGGTTGTCAATTCTAATTTCTGATGAAGCCTGCTTAGCATTGAATTAGATACAAGAAAGAAAGAAAAAATGATTAATATGAAACACACTCACAAAGAAAGGACAAGTATAATAATCTACATCGTAAATAGATTCATTTATGAACGTTTAACCCCTTGCCGTACTATTTACCTTTGCTACTAAGCTCGTGTAACATTTCACTATCGACGATTTGGAAGAAATGCAACAAAATTTTCCATTCTACTTGAAGTGGAAGTTTCATTTGAAGATAATAAATTGATAATATCAAAATAATTGTTTCCTTTGATTCTTGGGTAACGAACAACATTGATTGTTAACATCGTCTAGAAGTCTTCATCGCGAGTCTCACTCGTTATTGTACGGCAAGGGGTTAATGTGGTACTCCCGATGCAACTTCTGATACAAACGAATATTATGTTATAGATAGGTACTCCAAAAGTTGTCTTCAAGGAACAGCCAAGACAAAAGCAACGAATCAAAAGGAAAGGGATGGTGCAATCTCGATCGCACGCTCCCGCGTACATATGTATGTATATACATGTGGCAGCATAATAAGTCTCCGTTAAAGGCGTGATCCGAAAGATAAACACCGCGCTCCTCGCCCGCCGCTCGTTCTACCCCCGTAGCTTTTTCTATTGAAAATTCATCACACAGGCAAAAGTACGTCGGACCCTTTCGTCGGTGTCGCCCCATCGTTGAATCGAGCCACCAGCGCGATTCTTCCTCCTCCTTTCTTCCCGGAGGCCCTTTCCATCGTCCCTCTTCTTTTTCCAATAGGGAGAGAGAGCCGCTCCAGGGATCTCCGGTCGGGTTCCGCGCGTAGCCGCCCCGGGTTATGAGATTTTATGAGAGCCAAAGCGGTTTACGCACGTAGGATTTTCCTTCGATCTGCTTTTCTCTTCGTCTCCTCGATAGCCGGACGGTTATAAAGCCGGGGAGGAATTTTATTTCCCGATGTAGCGTGTACGAAGTTACATCGGCCATCTTGCGCGCGAGCATCGCTTCATTTAATCTTCTTCTAGCTTCGAGTGGTTGACAAAAGTGCTTTTTTGATAGGGACTGAACCATCGATATAACTTCTTCTTGTGTAGCACTGAGAGACTATTTCGTAGTGCAGTTAGGATCGATTCGGGATCCGTTCGATACGCATCTAGACTCTTCTACTTCGGTTGGTCATCCGAAGTACATTGTAGAATGAATACAGTATCTACTCGATGCGCATCTCCAATAAAGGTAGAAGCTGTCTGAAGTGAGCCTGGAATAGATGCAGAATTCACTCAAGATGCATCAAGAATTCTTCTTCAATGTCTCTCTGCTGCTCGTAGTGGTGTATCCAGAATGAATCTAGAATTCACCTAAAACTGCACTTGGAATAAATCCATGGAGAGAATCTGTCTCGATGTGCACGCAGAATTCATCCAAAGTACTATACATCCTGAATCCATAGGCAAATATGATAATAATGCGATAGAATGTATTACTTTGTACTCGAACAACAGATAATAACATTCACAAGGTAACAAGGAAATTCTGGAGAACCAGAACAGATCACAATATCAATGAAATCCGAATCTTGCTAAATTGGAACACAGACAAAATCGTGTTGCTTCAGTTCCGAAAACGCAACGGCTATCGTACACACCAGTAATAAACAGTATAAGTATTTATATGAGAAAAACTATAGTAAAATATGAATTCTAATTAAAAAATGCTTAATATTTCGACGAATTATCAACTCAGAACAGATCTAGCCATTCCATCCAATATTATTCCGATTCTCGAGTCAAGATTCTTCTCGCAAACGGAACAAAACTAACCATTTCCTCGATTGATCCGACAGTCGAGCGATGATCAAAGAAACTTCCCTAAAGGTGTAACATCCGGATACCCGGGCAACCCGACCCTTTGAAAGAAGGAGAACGTTCCATTACACGGCTCTGAAGAATCAATCCTCCGGTTTGCCCGTCCGCAACGCAGGAAAACCGCTTCTGCTTCTTTCAGCTGGCCGGTGAAAGCGCGCGCGGCTGAATATGAAGCGAAACGCTTTGAGCGAGCTCGAATAGGAATTTTCGAGTTATTACCTCGTATTCCGCGCGCAAACAGAGGCGAGCCGTAGGTGAAACACGGAATGCATCCGACTGCTCGGGACAACGTGTTAAATCTTCGTATTCGACTCGAGCCTTCTCCTTTTTCCCGGTACCGCTTTTTCTACGAACCTATTCCGCTCTTTTCATTCGTCTGGTACTCTTCCCCAGACTCCGTCTGTTTCAAGTAATGGACGAACTTGAACGCCGTGTTACCTAGAAAAAGAAGAAAATCTATGAAATCCAGCAGAAAGGAATTTTCAATCGAAATTAAGCGAGAAAGAATATTCTCCGAGGAAGGAAATAAACGAGTTGTAGTAATTTAAGAGAGAAATCCGTGAATTTCACGCTGAACGAATGTTCAATCGAAATTGTCTAAGAACGAATACTTCGTGGAATAAAAAGACTTCTCGTTATTCTGAGAAGAATCTAGGAATTCCACGGGGTTAGAATCTGCCATCGAAATTATCTGAGAAGAAATATTTTTCAAAAGGGAAAGTAATTTACTGTAATGTAGTTTGATTAGAAATTGAATTGAACTTAATTCAACTTGAATTCAATTGGAAAAGATTATTTAGAAATTGTGCAAGAAAGTATATATTTTGAAACAAATAGAACGATCGTTACAAAGGAAGAATTTACAATCGAAATCGTCTTAGAAGAAACATTGTTCGGAAAAAGGAAGAGAACGTTCCGAATAATTCAACTGTAATTCATGCGCGCGCGGAGTATCGATAATGAGCATATTGGAACGTTATAATCCGTCGAACGTTGGCAATTATTTTTAACGAACCCCGGGCTGGGAAATATTTTCAATAAACGAACGCGGTGATCCGGAAACATTACTGATTAAAATGTACATTATTTATTTTTGAGGTACGCGTTTTAATGTAGGTTAATATTAATTGAACGGTATATTATTCATTCGGGGCACGCCACCCCCGCAGCGGTCCGTCGCGGGTATTCGCTCGAAAGAACTGCAAACAAGTTCATTATTTTTGTAATTAAGCTTCCATGGGGAAATTGGTTATCGGCAGGCCGTCTCTCGCGGAGATATTTCCCTCGTATTAAAAATGAAGCCCGATTGGAATCCATTAAATGAAAAATATTGTAATGAACTATTGGCCCCGCTGCTTTCATCTGTTACGGCGACCTCGGTCGCACGATAAAATAAGTCGAACGTTTTTCTCTGCAAATGGTCGATCTTCAAACCTGACAACTTCAGACAAATTTACATTTCTATAGAAATATTTGGAGAATTATAAATCGAGTTAAGTTTTTTGATTTTCTTCGTTTGTATTGGTATCGATAAGTTCGAAATCGAATGGAATTGCACAGAACATCTGCAAACTCTGTATTTAATAAATATTCGAAGATCTCTGTACATTTAAACTGTTTCTAAACGCAGTAGGTATCTACCTTATTATGATTAATCATATTGATTTTCGTTGCTCTCTATCCAACGATCAATTATTTACCATACTTTGCGTATATAAATCACGATACAAATACTACGAAATGTAAGAATATATTCTTGATTTCAATATTATTGAATAAAACGAATTCCAGCCTCGGGTAGTCGACATCCCCAATCCCGAAAATGCAAGTGATCCCTGTTGCGGAAAAACCGAACGTCGACCGGTGTCTAGCGATCCGCGAATCGCTGGAGATATTCCCGATATTCTGTGATGCCGTATCGCGGAAACTCAAACATGCCGGTACGCATTAAAACGGCGAGCAGACAGAGGGATGGGACGAATCACTGAAAGGACATAGAAAGAAGTCCAAAAGGGAACAAGAAAAATAGAGCTAGATAACTATACAGCTATATAGCTAAGTAACTAGATATCTAGACAGGTAGATAGCTAGATAGCTAAATTGCTAAGTAGCAGGTAGCTAAGTTGCTAAGTAGCAAGGTAGCGAAATTGCTAAGTAGCAAGGTAGCGAAATTGCTAAGTAGCAAGGTAGCTAAGTTGCTAAGTAGCAAGGTAGCTAAGTTGCTAAGTAGCAAGGTAGCTAAGTTTCAAAGAGATAAGGTAGCTAAGTTGATTTTAATTTTCCTACCTTGCTAGATAGCAATGTAGCTAGATAGGTAGGTAGATAGCTATGTAACTAAGTATCTACATATCTAAATACCTATACAACTAGACATCTACCTAGCCAAATATCTAGAAAAACAAATAAACAGACAACAAGGAAAAAGGGAAGAGGCAGAGACGGATAGAAATAAAGGCGAACCCGATTTCCTCTTTTTCTCGTTAACGTTCCTCCTCTTCCTGCTCCTTCATTACCGCGAGACGGCTACACCGACAACGACGTGGCTCTCTCCGGTTCTCTCTCGTCCTCCGTCGGATGTTATGTGGGTCGTTCCATCTCATCTCGCTTCTCTCGCCGCCTCCTCCCGCTCCCGTTCCCCGCTCAACCCGTCCACCCGTCCGCCTAGCCACCCATCCACCCCCTCCTTCCGACGTCCTCTTTCACCCCCGTTCCTCTCTCGCCGGGCCGTCTCTTCCGTTCCGTTTCGTTCCAGGCCTGGCTTGCGAGCCCAACTTGCGTCAATATTTGACTCAAACACGTTAAAACAATACCCAGGCCCCGGAGTAGAGAGTCGTTTCAACGTGCTTCCCAGAATTTTATCTCGCGTCAGAAAACGCCTAACGACTTCCCGCCACGGAGAATTTCGGGCTTGTGGAGGGAGTTTGCGAAGACTCCGCTGGAAAAAGGGAGAGGAAACGTCGTCGACGTCGACGACGACGACGAAGAGATCCGTCTTCGTGCTTCCCTCCCCGTTTCCTTCGTCTCTTTTCCCCCTTTTCTACCCTTTTTCTTCTCTTTTTCGGTCTTCGCCTCCATCTCTCTCACTCGAAGGATCCGGAGTCCTCTTTACCTACGTCCTCTCTCTCTCTCCCTCTCTCTCTCTCTCTCTCTCTTTCTCTGTCTTTCTCTTTGTCTCTCCTTTTCTTAGCTCGCGCGGCTGAATATCTCACGGCCCTCGTACCGTCGGTCCTCCTCTTTAATTTCATATTTATCTTCGCTCGTTTTATACGGCGCGCCGCGCGGCCACCAAGTGGCACGCGCGCTCTCCTCGGCCCCGCCAGGACTACTCTCTTCATTACGCCTGGCCCGGGTTTCGGCGGTAAATAGAAGCGGAAAAAGTACCCGCGGATCGATCGGAGGATTGTTTGATTAATTCATTTCTTGCCTCCGCCGAAGCAGTCGCCTCTCGTCGGGCGGACCGGTGTAATGCAGTCTTGATTGTTGTTCGACGGGGACGACGGATGCCCGATTAAACTCGGGATGGACGGAGTTTAGGGGAGGATGATCGTTTGTTGGTTAGGTGTTCGGTGAATATGGAAGCTTTGGGTTGAGTTTTGTTTTTGATCCTTTTTCTTTCCGCTTGTCTTCTTTGCATGTTTTTGATGAACTTTGCATTAGGCTTTGAAGTAGGATTTGATTGTATTAACGTTTCAAGCGATTTTGGGTGAATTATATGCTCTTGTTACGTGTACTGTGCAATAAAGACGATGAAATAGCGTTTGAATGACTATATCGTGGTAATTTCATGATAGCGAAGGACGAAAAGGTAAGTGAAATAATTTAATGATAATTAATAATAATTCAATAATAATTAACAATATTGAATGATTATTTGAAAGCTGACATTATTGTTCAGAAATGAACGAAAGAAGTGTTACTTTGATTACGTAACTATAATAGTTATTTAATTTTATTGTTCAGAAATCTTTTCAGTCAACTCGCGCAGAGAATATTGATACTTCAAATTCCGAGCACTCCAGGGGAACGGAGTCACTTTATTATTGCACTGATTGCAACAGATCATCAGCCGAGATCGGGTAAATGCGACTATCATGCGATCGTAACATTAACTGGATATATTTGTATAATCGGGCTATTTCGCGGGCATCGGCGCATCGGTTTGCAAAAAAAAAAGTCATCGCCTCTGAAATGCAACTGCAAACAAAACAACATTTGCGTCAATGCGTGCTCCTGGTGACCAACCGAAAAAAAATTGTACACGCAACACGGTTGTAAAACGAAATCAATTTGTTTTCCCCCAAAGCAGAGTGGCATTTTTTTCATAACCATTGATCATACAGGCGCACACACTTCTGTGAAAACATTTCGCGTAATAACTTGGGTACACACATTAACCCCTTCAAGACTAACGGAACAATGTGTTGGAAGATCGCTTCTATCAAAATTGCCGGAATGTTTGTTCCCAAATAGAACTGTTCAGCCGCAGTTCTGTTTATTTTCCGATTCCGTTTATTTTTTTTCTGTTGCACTAGACGTAGAATCTCATGCACGATAAAATGTAACGTGACATTAATGAATTCGTGTATGAAATTGAATATTTCTCTACTAAAACCTCTACGGTGGATTCGTAATAAATCACTCATTGAGACAGTAACACTTTTTCGTCAATCCTGCATAATACAAAATCTCCGAAGATCCACTTTAAAATTAATAAAAGTACACCCAGCGGATAACAGTAGCTCGTAACAAAAATAAACAACACGAAGGCTACAATTTTTAAACATTAGGAAAGCACATAAATACAAATCTCCTAAGTTACTTATCCATACACCCCACAAATGATACTCCACATCCCATCACAAAACTATCCCATACTACCTAGAAAAAAACTTTCGGAAGGTTCCAATCAATACACAAACTTTCCAATTCCTTTGTCATTTGCAGCGCGAAAAAGAGGGCGTGAATTCTCAAGGAATCGTTTCGCGGTGCCATTTCGCGAGGATAGGTGCTCCAAGGGTCAAGCAACAAGGTCCGGCCGGCACAAAGTCCATTGTCGTTTTTAGAAAAGAAGACGCGTTCGTTGAAGGAACAGGGTCACCGGTCATTCTTCGGTGGCATTTCTTCACATTTAGGCAGTTTACCGGGCCGTTTCGCCGTCTGAATGGCCGTGTAACGTATTGCAAACATTTTACCGTTGGCCGGGACGCGCGGGGCAAACAAGAACGAAGAGAGAGAGAGAGAGGCGGAGAGGGAGAGAGTGGGCACAATTCCGACTGGTAGGACATTGTGCCTAATGTTTGGACATGTGTTCCGCTCCGGTCACGCCTTTTGTTATCATATTCTATGCATGTTTGCCCGCTTAAAATGTTGTTTTAGCGCTTGCGCCACGCCGCGCGGTGTCATCCCCGGTGTCCTCGCACCCTATGCGCCGACCGACACGCGTACCCGTCAATGGAAATGCAGCGGCGTCTTATTCTTCCAAAACCGGGGTGGAACTTGTTGCGGGATGCCTTTAACCTTTTCAAGGATACTGACACATATGTGTACATTTGATTTTAGTTTAACACTAGAACTACTGTACTAGTCAAAATTGATTTTGGTCATCTTTTTTCGTAATTATTGATACCTTAACCCCTTGCCCTATGATTTCTTTTTCAACTCTGACTGATACAACTACTTTATCATTAATAATTTATTGGAAAAAGAGACAAATTGTAGGCATATTATATGCTTATGTTTGTTCTTACGTATAATAATTGACTGCTGAAGAATAATATTTATTTTTGAATTCGAATAGGTCGAGTAACATTCATGTTTGTTAAATTATGTTAAAAATCTTCATCGTGAGTTTGATTGTTATAAAGCAAGGGGTTAAAAGCATTGAATATCCGAAATGATTTCGAAAATAAATAGTTTCACTTGAATACTATAATTAACATATGAAGAAACAAAATAATCTATTGTAACAATTTTTATATGAATTACATATCAATCTTATTAAATGCTCGGTAGTTCTAGTGTTAATACTGTACACGTACAAATGACGGGTGTTAGCTTTCTTAGTTTACAATTACTGGTATTTCGAAACTATCAAGTATTCGAAGTCATTGTAAACTTGAAGACTATAAGGAATACCTGAAGAAGCCGAGGAAAATTAATTGTTATAATCTTTATGAGTATTGCATATTAATATATAAAATGCTGGAAAATGTATGATTTTCTAATTCTATGGCAATGTTTATTTTATTTTGATTGTATAATAGAAATCAATAATGGAGAATAAGTGAAATCTTTACGAAATAATAAAGACACTTATTTCGATTATTTTTTTAATTCATGACCACCCCTAGACTCTACTCGAGATTCCTCCCCACACTGTGTTCCCGTTCCTTCCAGGACTTGTTCATATTTGACGAAAGTATAAAGAAACGTTTGCCGACGCCACAGATGTCAATGAAATATCAAACAGAAATTTGTTTACCCTGTTTAGGATTCCGGGTTAGGTACCGAACAAATAAAAACGTTGTTAACTCTCGAGCACCTACGGCCCATTTTTATATTACGCAAACTTTCCCTTTCAATGTTTAACCACCGATATTTCCATCACAGTTACTAAATTAATTCTCCCGTATATGCACATTCACAAATAAAACATGCAGCGCACTTATGATTAACCTCTAAATTTTTCAAAAGGGAACACAACTGGAAACTTACTAATTTTCACCAAAACAAAAAGGAAAAAAAGGCATAAATCGATAAACTACAAGAAATAAAAACGTTACAGCGAAAAATCGTGACAAGAGAGGAACGTTCTTTCCGAAATTCAAATAAAAATCAAACATCCATCAAAAAGAAAAATATTCCAGAAGAAACACGGATTACCAGGCGTGCAGTTCGACCGCCATAAATCTCGAGACGAATAGAAGGCGAAGCGAAGTGTCCGCCGGAAGACGAAAGGGACTCGTAGCCGCAGCTGGAAAGTCCATTAATACGCGGTCCGATCGCGCGCGGAATTACTTGACAATTTTGATTAAAGTTCACAACGGTACCAACAAACATATACCTACGCGGCGAGGGGCTGGGTGCGTTGTAATTCCGCTGTGAAAACAAAAATCGTGGAAAAAAACCGGCGACAGGGCTGCGCGCTAGCCGGGCGAAAAACCGGCGCGGCTATAATCTTGCTCCCGTCGAAATCCCTTTGTTGTTTTTCACCGTTCCGCCGTTTCGTTATTTGTCCACGGTGAAATACGAGCTATTAATAAAAATCTGGGACATTTTTTTCGCGATTGATTTCGGGGGAGAACGGGCTGCTCGCGCGCTTGGAAACTGGACACGCGAAGGAGCGCCATTTTTTTTCCCCTCGTCGTGTTTACGGACAAACGCGCACACTTTTTCAACGATTTAATTACGCCTAAAGTGCGCATAAAAATGCTGCCGTCGATAGCCACCGGTGGGAGGGGTGTCGATAAATATTTCGGGCGTATTTTTTTATTTTTATTTTCGCTTCCTTTTTTTTTTTGTTTCCTAGTCAATTCCGTCCGGCGGAACACTGGAAAAAATGCTTGATACATATTTGCGAGCGGCTCGTTTTTCTGTGATAGCCTATTTACCAAATACGCGTACAAGCGAATGCAAATTTCCCCGGCAAAAAATTGGCTGCGCCGTGAAAAACAGAGCGCCTGTTGACACGGCCGCGCGCGGCCACCCTTTTTTTTTCTCGCCGTGAGCGGCCGCGCGCGCGCGCGCGCGTACGCCGGTGGCTGTGCTCCTAAGTAGGAAACGTTCGCCGATTGTTTTCGGAGTGTATCGTTTGAGTTCGCCGATAGGTCTTCGGGAATCAACGGAGATTTGCGAAAATATGTTTCTGTGTGGTGATAGTTTGAGTTGTTTACGTGGAGTTGAGAAGTCGGTTTAGTATACAATAGGTTAGTGCGATGTTATGAAGTTTACCAATCAGGAAGGTGTAGTTAAATTAATTTCGATGTTCCCAGAATTGATTAGCGATTTTGTGATAAAATGATCCGGAATTTTTAGTACGGGGATTCTATATTGAAAGTAGTAAAACTTTTTGCTGGGGTATAGTAAAATTCTACGTTGCGAAATAGTACAATTTTGTACTGAGGAATAGTCTTAAGTTAGAAAACAGTAAAATTTTGAATTGGAGAATAGAAGAATTTTGGATAAAGGAATGGTAAACTTCTGCATTAAGAGAGAGTAAAATTATATACTATACGATAATAGAATCTTGCAGTAAGAAATACTAAAATTTTAAGATAGAAAACTGTAAATTCTATAGTATAAAATAGCAGAAACTTGGATTAAGGAATAGTGACATTCTACATTAAAAAGTAGTAAAATTCCACGTTAAAACATAGTAAAAACAATTTCATTATCATTTAAAGGGGCACAAAGGTGACACGTAGGACGAAAGGTATCGTATAAGCGAAAAATCGATTCCTCGAAGGCGAGAACCACCCGATCGATTAGCCAATTGGAAATGAATTTTTGTAAACACGTCCATTTTTCAGGTTTACTCGGTGCCCGGGTCGATGCGGCCGCCATACATCATTCGCATCCCTTAACGTTCCACGCCCTAACAATAAACCGGGGACATTACACGCGTAATCAAAGGTTGGCAGGGACGTTGTACAGGCTGAATGCCGTTTCCTGGGGGCGTGGAGGGCGGTGTAGCGGCATTCATCGATGCCGGAGAAATAGACAGCCCCGACAAATTGGCTGGGAAAGACTCTATAGGCTGACTAAACTTGCCTCTACGCGAACTGCCAGTGACTGTATCAAAAATATATGATATTCGTCTAATATAATTAAGATTTATTTATATATATTATGATCACCAATAATCCAACAGTAACGTTGATCTTTCACCTTTGCTAGCATTGTAGAAATATTTAGCTAGACATTTATTTGACATATATTCATTTTTCTCAATTTCATCTACTTTATACTTGCAAAAATTCATTATTTATTTATTCATTTATATTTATCCGAAATTCATTCATTCATTTATAATTATTCTTGTAAAATTCACTAAATATTAATATCACTGATCACTTACCGATAGTAACAAAATCTTCAATTGTTCATATTATTACCAAACCCTTGCAAAAGTCTCGAGTAAAATAAGAAAAATGTTCTTTTCCAGAACTGTGGAGAATACAGAGGAACCTTGCGCCGAAGGAATCTCTCAATGGACGGGCCGATATGAATGCACACGCTTTCGACAGGTTCGTCCGGTGTGTTCTCACAATCGATCATCGATCCACGCAGACGCAACACTCCGCCCTTCATCGGACACTATATACTTTCCATTCGATCCTCGTTTAGAGCCTGGCTACCAAGTCTGCGCGACGCAGTCAGTGCCGGGGGCCCATTCAACGGCCGGTCGAAAGAATTCACGAAAAAGGCACAACATGAATTTCACGGCGATTCTGCGAGGCACAATGAGACCCCGGATCCGGACGTTTTGACTTTTGTCCGGTCTTTAACCGTTACCTGGTTCCTTCGGTGTACCAGCCGCGCCTCTTTAGTGCCGACCGGACGTTCGGTGCTCTGGATTTCCGTGCCCTTTCCCTATTCACCCTATCTCTCTCTTTTCCTCGTGGATACGCGAAGATCCTACCGTGTCCACTGTCTACCCTCGAATATAAAAACTAGTCTTTTACTACGCTAATTCCGGGAAATTTCCGATCTCATTCAGAATGTCAAATATTTACGTTTTCTACTGTTTTTAGTGGTACACTGAAACTTGTAGCGAAGCCTATTTAACTGTTCTTCTTATCTGTATTTACCTTTAAAAACATATTTTTTCGTTTTCTTAGGTATCTATGATGTTTATGGTGCGTTAGTTCTTTCAATGAAAGTGGGCATTAATTGAACCTACCTAATGACTAGAATTTTTTAGTTTACTTATTAAATTTCTTTTTCCATTTCGAATGAAACATCCTTTTTCATACGTAAAAGAATACTAGAAACCAGTATCGGGAGTAACAGAAGAAATATCAAATAAAACATATGTAACAGTAAACAATTTTAGAAAGAATTAATTTTACAAACTGATTTAGAAGTAACGTTCAACTGTTCAGATAGATCAACCGAACCTTAATTTCCATTTTACAGTGGAGCCCACAAAGCCCGTTGCTCGTCTCAAAATTTGCATATGTTCCAAGTCCAAATGAAAACGTCAACATTCTCCATACACAATGATCAACAAATAACGCAAAACAGAGTGTACCTCAGCCCAAACCTTCTCGAATCCACGAACATTCCACATTTTTCTCCCAAGAGGAACACAACCTAACCAAGACTTGCAAAGAGCCCGCGACCCACAACCGCGCAAAATGGGTTCTATTACCGGAGGACAAATAAAAGAAAATGAAAAGATACGATCGTATTTCAGTTTCCAATTCATTAGCGGCCTCGTAACTCAAGTGGCAACATTAACGTCGATGATAATGAAGGGACAATTTGTACCTACGACACCGTTGGCCGCGTTTCCCCAGTGACCGAACACACCCAGGGGTGCAAAATGGTCGACAACAAAGTATCGCGTAGGGGGGATGGGGTTTGATCCATGCGGCGACGGTCGCCGCAGAGGAGACTCGCTCTTTTAATCCTATCGCGAAGGATATCTAGACCTTTAAGATCGTTTGTACGTACTACCTACGTTCACGTGTGTATCGGGCCGGTCGAAGGTCGAACCCCAAGTTCTCGTAGGCCAGCCGAAAGGGAAGCAAAAGGGACCCGCCTGCTTCGGAGCCACGGATTGGATTGGATCGGCTTAACGCTGATTTAAGCCAATCAGCAAACAGGCCGGTCACCGGTCCCGAACCTCAACATTGATCTCGTTAGCTCTTTACAAGTTCAATGTTGCGTCCCGGCTGCGCTGGGACCGGTCGAACAATTCGCGCAACGATCATCGTGATTCTCCCTCTTCTTTAAGCATGTATCTAACTCGTACGCGTTTGTACGAGATACCATCGGATAGATTTAGAAAATTATATTTATCTCGAGATTCATGTATTATTTGTTATATTTGTTGCTAAATAGATGAATAAGACGTAGTTGTGTTAACCATGAGTTCGATCCTGGAGACACTGCAACGAATATTTTAGAATACCTATCGAATCTTGCTACTTGATTTTCTAAAAGTACTGTTAACGAGACAATAAATCATTTGATACTTGAACTTAGGAAAAGTGATTTCAACGATGCACACTATTTAGAAAAAAAACGATCGTTCTAACTGAGATCTCTTACCAAAGCTTCCTAACGAATTCCACGGAGAGATTCATAAACAACAAGCATTCAATTCGCATCTACTCGACCCAATGTCAACGTCGCATTCCTAAAATCCTCGATAAACTAACTTACCGCGTACCCTCTATCCGATCGTGTCCAATCCATAGTTCACCCCAAAATTAACCGAGAAAGGAACAACGCAGCCGAAAAGAAGAAACACATACAGAGGAAATAAGGGAGAAGAATTTCGAGTAGCGGCGGGTGGAAAACGAGAGGAGGCTCGAAGGAATCGCGGGCCGCGCGACATAACGATACGGCTAAACATACTTCCATAAAGTCGCGCGCACACATCGTACCGCGCGCCGCGCCGAGTTCATACAGCGGCGTGGAACGAGCTGGATGTTAGTATTTTAAGCCTATTTAAGTGTGTTTGTCGTATAATATTGACATCGTGCACACAAGCAAAGATAGCACCGCGTGCGCACACACTCGCACACGCACCAGCCAATCCTCTTTCTCCCTCGATCCCCTGCCCGACACGGTCCCTCTTCCTCTTTCTCGCCTTCTCCCACCCCTCGCCGCCTCACAGTCTATCTTTCTCTCGCTCTTTTTCACGTTCACCCGCTGCCTCCCTCTTTTTCTGCCTTCCTCCGACCCTCTTCACCCCTTTTTTCCGGCGGTGTAGGCGCACACGTAAGGAGACACACGCACAAATGAGAGGAACGCCGAGGGGAGGCACGGCGAGTGAATCAAATCGCGGTGTGTGCTCGGCAAACGACGCCCCCGCGTCGTGACGCCTTCTTCTTTCAACCTCCGCGCGCACGTGGAGCGTCCACGGACGCGGAGCTCGTCGACCGCTCGCCGGTGTTTAGGGTACGTTTACAACGGAGTTGTGAACTGCATTACACAATCAGAGTAGAAAATGGGATATACGTTAGAGGGATTTTGGAGGATTCATTTGGAATTATTCATAGATATTTTAAGGAGGAATTTGGGATTTTGTTTATGGATAGAGGTGTTTGAATATAGAGCTACAGTTAGTAATAGATCAGCGATGGATGTAAATATAAAATGATTATTTGATGGTTGGGGTGAAGCTAGTATCTGGTAATAACGAAGAAATATTTTGTGAATTGGAGGTATTGGTGAGGAGTGTTTGAATAGGATTTGTGAAATTGAATAGTTGTTATTGAATAGTTGAAATTGAAATATTTGTGTTTTGGTGTGTAGATGTTGGCGTGTGCCAGATGGATTGCAATGGAAAAATTTGTGAGAGCCTAGTGGAAGTAAGCATTGCATGGTAGGATGATTGTAATGTAATTCTAGTTTTATTAGTTTAGTTGGCGTAACGGTGAATGCGCAGAGATATTCGACTAGTTTACTGATTGTTCACATTCAACAAGGTTGGTTCACGATCGAATACAAGGATTTATCTATAGATCGACTTTTCTCGAAGATCAACTCCGAGCAATGATTTTCATTTCGGCGTAACGAAACTCGGACCTCGATGAACCTAACAAAACCGAAAGCGATAGTATAAACACTTCGTAACCACCCCCAAAATTACCGTTTGGAACTCGGGAAGTCGAAACGCACGATATCGAGAGCAAAGAATCCGGCCCAATCACAATATTTGAAGACAAACCCGGTGTCTCTTCGGATCTCGATATCAGGATCAACAAGTAAACACCGTTCGAAGGGATGAAAGGGGGAGGGTCCGAGAATAGAATAGAGAAAGCGACCATCAACCTGTTAATCGATGATGACTAGTAAACTCATCATTTTCATTCTTCGTTATCGTTGACTGACCTTTCATTGCAATCAAAATGCAATCAACAGACGGCGTATCAACAGAAATGAGAGCTCTCTCTCCGTTGGTAAAGCGTCAGGTATCGCACCGTAAAAGTTCGAATCTTCCAGCAATGATAACGCACTAAGTAAACCCATAAGATACCAAAAACACAAACAATCCAAATAAAATCAACAGACAACGCATTGCCAAAGTAAATAAAAAATCTCTCCTCGCTTGTCTAGCAACGCGTTAAACATCTTGAACTCTCTTGAACCCTCCCAACAACATTAACCCTTTACGGTCGAATGTCGTAACGGTGACTTCAAGCTTCGATATCTAAATTGGAAAACCGTAAACGAATAATTTAAGTATTCAACTAACGAGAGACTGACGCGTGCCTTTTCTTCTTTCAGCATTTAATATAATTCAGTTTTCCATAAAAAAACGTTAAAAGTTTGAGACAATCTCGTCTGTACGAAGTTAATAGAAAATTGTCGACCGTTAAAGATTCATGCGTTAACTAAAACCATAAAACCCTAAAAACACAAGCAATTCGAGTAAACTCAACAAACGACGCGTTACCAAAATGAAGGACCGCCGATTTTCGTCAGTAACGCGTCAGATATTCCATAAAAATTCCTACTCCCCGAAATCCCCCCGCCAAAGATAATGGGCTTCCGGTGCGAAACATTCCGACCGCCGGAACCACGGTGATTTTAATCAAATACGAAGATCCTGAGGATCCTTCCGTCTCGAGGGAGGAGCGGCCGGAGGATCCCTGGCTGGCAAACGGTAGCCAAAAAGGCTGTCAGCGACACCGGTAATCTCCTGGTAATCGTGACAAATTACGGGGCCGAGGTTCTCGCCCTTGGTCTCGCGGCCCGTCGAACGGATGAATGGGGGACCAAGCGCCAGGTGGGGCGTGCCAGCCCCATGCTGCGAGCCGAACAATTACGTAACACCATAGAACACACCGCCGGAACGCGGCGGGGAACCCGCTGGCACGAGAGTCCGGCAATCGATTACGATAAATTATGTTTATAGGCGCAACGTATTTTACACTCGCCCCCTTCCTCCCCCCGGAAGAACTGTGCAAACGTTTACCCTACTATTTCTCTCGTTCGAGCCTCTTCCGAGGGTGGCTTCCCCTTTACGCCAACTCCGTCGAGGAACTTCGAGGTTCGAGCCACTTTTTCAGTCTTCTTGGAAATCGACCATAAATATTTTTCTTTTATCTTGCGGTCGACTGGTGGAAATATATTTTGTCGGGTGAAATATATATTGTTTCCTTTTGAGCAGGTTTTTGGTGCATTTCTTGTTGTCCTTTGCGATTTGGGGATTGAAGTGTTGTAGAGTATAATATTTTGTTCGATGTGTTAATATTAATACTGGTGAGCAGTTATTAGGGTAAGTGTGTAAATGTTGATAAGGATTGCAGTAATATATTTTTTTATTTTATATGTAGGTGAAAGTTTATTTTATAAGACCTTTTGTTGGATGCTTCTGAAATATCGATAATTGCGAAATAAGAAAGGTGGAACACGTGATTTTTACGGGTAGACTAGTGTTGAATGGAGATGTTTGTGTTGCGGGTTTCTATTTCGACTTGAGAAACTTCTGAGCTGATAGTTGATAAGGCATTGATCGCAGGCATTGAAGCAGAACAATGTATCGAATTTCGAAATTTGATTATTCTTCTCAAAGATCCTATTTTCCTTGGAATTTCATGGAAGATCGATTATTTTCAATTTCAGTTCGTCGAAACTGTTTGATCTACTATTTGGATGAAAAGTGTGTTTAGTAACGGATCCGTATCTCCAAATTTGAAGCACAAACATTAAGGGTGAAGTGCCTTTATACACAGCGATTATATTGACGCGTTTAACCCGTAACGATTCCAAATAAAAAGGTAACGTCCTTAGTCCAATTCAATTCTGTTTACAAACCTGTTGACTAATTCGAGTGGCAGTCTCTGTCAATGTTTTTGCAAACGATTACGAAATAATCCCGTGGCATTGTACGGGAACAAGCGTACACGCGCGCGCGCGAGCCAGCGAGCGAGCGTCCCGTTTGTGTATTCGAAGAATGCAAATGATAATCTCGGAGCGACGATTCCGTTAAGGTGCATCAACACCTCGAACGTTGGTATACGTCATTAATTAAATGGAAGAGTCGATGGAGTGGTGCGCAGTGGTTAGAGGCTGTAGACAATCTCCAAATATTTGCGAGGCCAAATATCTTACCTAAACATCGGAGTGACACGGTAGTTTCTAACCATCACTCTCATCTCTTGCGTATAACTGCTTTCGGAAGCGCCGAGCCGACGGAGCAACAACGACCGAACGCGAAACGAAACAATACACCGACGTACCTATTAAATTAATTTCGATTAATTAAAAATCCTTGTTCAAATACACGTATCAACGCGATACGATTCATCCTCGTGTAACGAATGCGCCGTGTGCAAACGAAATGTACGCTTAATAATCGACACGGAAATTGTCTGTAGATTCTTTTAGTTTAAAAAAACATAATTGATATACTCTGGAAAAATAGATTCTTAATTTAATTAAGGCGGCACCTGAAGCCGAAGGATACTAGTCACAATCGAAACGGACATTTCTTTCCAAAAATTCTCGAATTTGAGTAATTCATTTGAATTTGGCGTAGTGGAAATTTTTTACAAATTTCTTCAGTTTGCGTTCAATCAAAAGCGGAACTCTTTGTTGCGAGTGAGTTACACGTGGCACCGTCGTAAAAACGTTTTATGGTGTTTCGTGTGAACCAAGCATAGTCGTAAACCACAATCCCTTTCCTAATATACTACAGGGTGGTCCTCGTAAGAAACCGCAAGTCCTTTTCAATAATGTGGTCGACCATTAACCGGTTGTTAGGGTTGTTTACCCTCCCGCGCGAGGAAACTTATCGTACATCGCCATTGAAATCCACCGATCGAACGAAAATGATCCAACAGTTTTACTAGCGCTTCAAGCAATTTCTTCGTAACGACACATTTCAAATTATTAAGTTGTCCCGTAAGTTTCTTTCGGGCTTGGCCTAAATCGTGCATTCCACCAGAATTTTGGGGGAAAGAAGAGAAAAGTAAAAGACGAAAATGGAGGAAGACAATAAATCGGAATAGGTAATACAGAATTCAATAATAAAACATGAAACATAAAATGTCGTGCATACATTGCGTAGCAATAAATCGAAAGAAATTGTTTGGACAACCTAACACAACAATTTGATGAATTCGTGGCGTGTAATTGTTGAAAAATAATGTAGTTTAATCGGCAGCCCGATGGGAACGAAGAACGCGCATCAAATATCCGAGAAAATTATGGATTAATGTGAATTCGATATGAAGACAGAGCCGGCCAGTGTAAATATTTCGAGGCACGTAAGCAACGCGATCCGAAAATTAAACTGCATATTACTGAAATAATTAAACTCGCTGTTTGCGTCGCCCTCGGTCGGATCAAAAATTTTCGAATCCCGCCGCGACGTAGTTCATTATGAAAAAAAATACATCCACCGCGAGTGAGATGAATCGCCGAATTGTCCGGTTCAATATAAATTTAACGGTACATTAAACGGACGGTAACGTTCCCATTTCCGGGGTCGAATTTCGAACTCGCCACGATGAACGTTACTTTTATTATTACAGCATGCGATTAAAATCACAGTTTTTCTTCAACGAAAATTAATATTCCCTCTCGTTCAGCGTATGCTACTTATAATTGATCACTTAGAAAATATAATTAATAGACACCTATACCTGTTCTGCGGAGTCCATTCAAATAATATTTTTCGAACCTCTAATAACTTCTTTAGTAGTAAACTATTCCTATTTCTTAACTATCATATTTGTCTACTTTCAATTTCTCTTAGTTCTCTTCAATACCATAACCCCAAAAAATCTAAATTACATCATAGCAACATAACACCTAACACAAAGACAAATTCGAACGAACAAAGCATAAACCAGCAATTAGGTTTACATAGAATTAAAATATCAACCAATCCTCGTTACAGAATTCACGCATCCTAAAGAACCAAACCTAAATCCGCAAAGATTTCCCAAAGAAACATCCCTTCAAAGCACAAACACTAAACATTCGAAAAGAACCCCAAGAAAGAACCCGCAAGTAAACGGGCCGCGGAAACAAGCCAGGAACAAAATCATTGCGATCTTGCCCCTGTCTCTCCGGATCAAGCCCGATCCAACACGATGGGGCCGGCAAACAGGATATCGCAGTCTGAAAGCAAACGCGGCACTTTGATCAGGCCGTGCGCGGGCTGGAAGCAGCGGAAGTGGCGCGTGCATTAAGCTCTTCCGCGGAAACGCGACAAGGGGTTGAAAAAGGGGTTCGGGAGCGTAGCGGTGGGGAGAAGGGTCGCGTGTGTCCACGGGTCACCCGGTATCTGGCTGGTTATAATGTATGGCCTAGTCAGGTTCGGCATGGTCCAGTGGGGGAGGGAGAGGTTCGGTTGACAAATCATTAACTATGCATCGAGCCGGCCTGCAAATACTCGTTACTAGTGCTTCTCCGTACTAGCCCACCCTCGGCCTCGTTCCTCCCTCCGATCCCACCAACGTGTCCTCCTCCACCCTCTCGCACGACCCTATCTCTCTCTCCACGTTCCAGGCCTCCCCGCCCTGCGCCGCTCCTTGCCAACCCTCCTCGCGAACCGACAAACGCGGCACCATCAACGGTACCTTCTGTCAATAGCCCGACCTAGCCATACCTAAATACATCGGTGATCATTATGCAGCGTTATAACAGCCCCCGCCCCGTGCGCTCTTCCGAGTTTTTCGGGCGGAACCGGGAACGGGTTATGGAGCCGTTTGATCGGATGGAGACGGGATGAACCGGGTGTAGGGAGATTTGCGATAAGTATCGCGTGAAAAACGAATGTTTCACGTATGGTCTGTCCGATTGAAGGAGCGAATGTAAACACTGCTGGCTGACTTAAGTGCGACGGAGGGAATTGTGTGTCAATTGTAGAGGTGAGATTGTGAATGTTTTGTTTATGTTCGTCGCCTCGTTTCGCCGGGGACCGTAGGAACGTGTTTTCTGGCAATTAGGCCGTTAACGATGGTTGTTTAATGGAAATCGTGGCGTTGCTTAGAGTGAAAGCTGGTCGTTCAATGGTGGAGTTATTGTTCTGTTGGTATTGTAATTGATGTATTCTGTACTTTAATAAGGTAGCGTTTGATAGGTTAAAGTATGTATACATCAATTACTATAGATACAATTACTCTCGATGAATTCGGATCAATGACAGAAACCCGAAAGACGCGAGTGATCCCGACCCCCGCTGTATAACCTTTAAAGGCCCGATCAGACCACCAACGATTACCCGACAATCGCAGCCAAAGCGCGGTCCGTGCACCATAGAAAACGTATTAAAAACAGCCGATTGGATCGGCGATCAACTCCATCGGAACCGGGGTACAAACAGAACTAGCGTAGGATCGAACGGTTATCCAGGAGCACGCGGGTGAAGGAGTCCAAAGCTAGGAAAAGTGCAGCCCAGAAAAAGACGGGAATCGAAAGAAGAACGGAGAACCGAGCTCCGCAACAAGGCAAAACAGAAGGCAGAAGCGGGGAAGAGGACAAGCCGACAGAGAAAAAGGGACGGTAGTCGATCGGCGAAGGGGTGAGGGTAGAACACGGGGTGGGAATAGGGGCGGCGGATGGCTGGATGCGGTTTCCAGCCGCTTGTACATGGGAATTTGTTGTCCGTTATGTGGCGCCTGAGTGGATCGCCGTAGAAAGGAGTCCTTTGGTAGAAAAGGACCGTGTCCAGGACGAAGGGAGACGGGGAAAGAGATAGGTGGATGAAAGAAAGAGAGAGAGGGAGAGAGGGAAACGATCCGTAACCGAGGAGCGAAGGAACGAAGGAACCTGGCGAGAGAGAAGGTGGTAGGGGGAAGGGCAGAAAGGGCAGGCAGGATCGGAGGGGGGATAGGAGGACGAGCAGCAGACGGAAGTTAGGGTCGGTACCAGCATTCCTGGGAGCGGGAGGGCTGAAGGAACGAGAGAAACGGGAGAACCGGCTCGGAGGGTGAGCGAATTCGCAGCATTAAACATGGTGGACTCGCGCATTGGTTGCGCAGTAGCTGGGCGTTACGGGCCGCACCATCGACCAGCGGACTATACGCGCTACTGTATACCAACCATCCTGCGGCATGTACTCTATCTTCATCTCCCTCGCTTCCACTAGACTCTGCTCTTGCCTCTCTCCCTCCGTTCCTCCCTCTACGCGGCTGCTTCCCTTCAGACGCGCACCTAAACTCCGTCTAGCTCGCTCCTGTTCTTTCTTACGATGCGCCGGCCGCAAGCCATGCTTACCATCGCGTAGCTCGATAAGCTTCGACCACTTCCGTACCCACCGCGGGACCTTTTAATGGCAGGAGCAGCCGGGGGTGGTGCGATGTTGTAATGATGGAATTGGCCTGGAAAGGGGGTCGGCTGTCGTTTAGACGGTTTGATCTGGGAATTGTGCGCGATCTGTTTGACCGTCGAGTAACGTTTAGCGTTTAACGCTTAGAGGTGTGCGGACTGGAATCATGGAATGATGATTCGGGGCCATTTGGGACTGTTTTGATGTTTGAGGACAGGGGTTTCGGGAGGATGGATATTTTTATTTTCTGTATACGGGTCAGGGTGTTGGGGATATTTTAATGGTAAACACCGAGTAATTGGGATAATTTGTTTTTCATTCGTTTTCGTGAAAATTGGAACAATATGTTTGTATCTGTGCTAATAGATCAATTTGTTTTACTGTCCCTCGCGAAAGTAGGTCTTCGTGATATAAATATTTGCGAAACAAAAATTTCGGAATGAGTCAATTTGTGCCGTCTAGTGGTTCCAGTGTGTTTATGTTTGAACAGGAAATTTTTGATTCGCGAGTAGTGCCAATGTAAATGGCACCATGGTTCTGTATAAATGAATAATAAATGAATAATAAATGAATAATCATGACTCTAAAATCTCTGAAACTGTGTGACACTGGTTCGAGACTTTTTATACCGACTGTTAGACCGTTTCAAATGTTTTCTATCGTTATTGATCTTTCGCGATGTTGATACTGTCTATTTCACGGTGTCCCGTGGAGAATAATATATAGAATAAATGCATGAACATACACAGTCTAATGACGACAGAAATAAATAAATACAGCGGCGGCAAGGTGAATTCGCTAAACGAGGGTTAATAGAGGACAGCAACTTCAGTATCTATTTACATTTCCTCAATTTTCATCTTTTTTGTTTACACGGTGCTGCGATGATTGAAGAGATTCCTGGATCCACTTCTCACAGGAGCGACTGCGCGTTCAGCCCTAGCCAAGTTTCTAAGTTATTTCCCGACCCTCCTGACAAAGGCTAATTCGATTAAAACAATTATACTATCGTTATGCTAATACTATTACCATTATCATACTACACAAGTCATTGTACACTATTACAGTAGAAACTCCATCAACGAGTCATCATTTTTTATTTCTCTATTATACCCGCAAACTCAACGATTTAAATTCTCAAACTACACATCAGAAAATATCTAATATATAATCCATTTATCTAAACCTCCCAATTAAAACAAACAGTCAAGATTCCGCTGTATATTACAATACATACATTCCCTTTAGCAAATCTGTTCCCAAGAGCCAAAATGCAACGAAAGTTACATCGACCGCCGCCAAAAGCGAAAAATCTGAAAATTCCAGTAAGATTTTCCTGTGGTAGGAAAAAGCGCTCGTGGGATTCAAAGAGTCTCGGTGCTCATCCAGTTGCGGGGTGAAGGGTGAGTGCGGTCTGTTAGAAGGGAGGATGCGCGAGTATAATAAAGGGTAAACAGAGCGTCGTCTCCCCGACTACCTCCTCGTCAGGCCAGCGGGCACGAAAGGTCCTTTGCGATTTCGTGAGATTTTCAGTTAATTTTCTGGTTCCTCTTATGGAGCACTCCATCAAGCATCCCTCCCCTCCCAGCTTTCTGGGGGCTATCTCTCGTCCACCATTCGGATTCTCGGCCGGAGCCCTTCCCTTTTCGTAAGAGTTTTCAACCCTTCCAACGAGGCAGCCTGGTATAATATTCAATTACATAGCTGCAAGTAAAGTCAAACAAACCCACGGGGCTGCAAATCTCTCCCTCTCTCTCTCTTTCTTGCTCTCCTTCCGTCCCTCTCTTACTTCTGTCTTCTCGTCTCTTCTCCTCGTTACTCTTCGCTTCTGTCCCTCTCTTTCACTCGCTCGATCCCTCTGCCCTCTTTCAGGGTTGGTCGAGGCTCTCCATAGCCAGGTGGGTGTATACAGCCCACCCCGTGTATATAACGTTGCGTTACTCCACGTTACTTTGCCGTAGCGTTCGCGCAGTTTGCAGAGACGCCTGGCCATGGTAACGAAGAGAGTGCAAATTCCTGTTTGGAAAAGACGGGACTATGCCTCCGCCCGCCAGCGCGCACGCTGGACGAACGGACCGTTATTCAACCGAGCCCCCAAAAAGAAACACAACGTCCTCTTGCCCCCGTGTACACGTTTTATGAATTTAACCCGACCTTAACTGGCCCCTACCGCCTCCTACCCCATGCTGGAATACGAGACCATGATACCCGGACGCCAAACGTCGCCCGATTACACTCGGCATATCCTTCCACCTGCTACAAGCCCTTTCGCTGGAGTATATTAACCACTCGTCAGGAGAATTTGTATTAATGGCCGTACGGGTGAAACTTACTAGATTTAAGGAGGTTGGTTTGGTGGGTGTATTCTATGAATCGGTTTTGGGAGACGCTTTGGTCGGCGACGCTTGGTCGTCGATTGAAGATTGAGCGAGAAAGATTGGAATTTTGAATTTTTGGAATCTTTAGGATTTTAAGTTTTGAAACTTTGAAATTTGGAAATTTGGAAACTTTGAAACCTTAAAATTCAATAATCTGAGGGATAATAACTAAATGTATGTGTTTATATCAGTTAAATAGAATCACTTTGATGTTTATTGGTTGATCAGGATATCGTTGAAGGCAGAAAAGAATCCTATATACCTAATTGAACTTCATTAATTCATGCGTCATTCCCTGATGTCATTATATAAACGATACTATTTCCCAAACAAGAAAAGCGATAAAACAGAGTGTCTAAAAGCACCTCTAAATATTTTCATATTTAAAGGAGCTAATATTTGGAGACGAAATTCCGGGGTGAGTAGCAGATTTGTTTGGAAGGGACCGAGGGGGTAGACGAATTATAATAATTTCCTCGAGAAGAGCGTTCGTCCCCGAGTCCACCTCACCGTAATTAAACACAAGGATCTAATTCGTTCAAGGAAGTACATTCGGATCCTCCCGAAAAATCGAATTCTCCGACGGAAACGAAAGTTGCTCTGAGTTTCGATGCCGTTTCCTAAATTCTACCGTCTTGTATTGATCATGCTATCAGCCCGCGTGTTCGTGGAGTGATTTCGCTGGCGCCATCTGTAGAGATTGTCCCGAGTGAGGCGAAATCTCAAGGGCTCTAATAATCGGTTCACCCTCGGATATTCGCTTCGGACGAGAGATCTATTCGAATTTCCGGACAAACATCGCGCGCGCGGGAAATTTTTCAACAAAAAAGAATATCGACGGAAAAAGCTGTTTCGATCATCTATATGAAGACAAGACACGCCGGTTGCACTCCCGATGGAAGGATAAATAAAATCGGAATGAAAGTTGCCAGCGCTCAGCGCGCACCTCCATCCGACGGGTTTCATAAATGGACCATTCATTTGCCGAAGCGATTAGCTGCGCAAAACGAAACGCAGAAAAATTTGATGGAATTACGTACATAAAGAACTAATTAACCCGCTGCCGTGCCACGAGTGAGATTAAAGATTTCTAGCTCGATTTAATGAAAATCAGTGGTTATCCGTTGCACCTAAGTCGCAGTAAAATATTCCAATTTAATTTCTTAATGAACTATTGTAAATATTATTTCTAATGTTTTATCAATGTTCCATGTTCAAAGTAAACATGCACTCGCGATGAAGAGAAATTTCGATGAAATTCAAGCGCGTTTGACCTCAGACAAAATTGACCTTATACCGTTGACCGATTCCACCCCCGGTCAACCCGTTCGTGACCGCAAGTGCAATGTAATTTGTCCGGCGAAAGTGGACGAGCCATGAGAATCGTTTGGTCGCACGGCGCTCCGCTTATTCATATTTAATTCGAACGACTCGTCAGTTGTACGTGAAAGAGGGGGACGAGAGGGGGTGGCTTGCGAGCGTGAATCGTAAGGGTTCGTCCCGTGCGGACAGGACAACCGTGGCCCATTATGCTGCGTTTCCGGTAGAGTTAGTCTCATTGTCCGCTCATCATCGTCGATAATTCTCGTAAACTGCGCGCCTGGGCCCTCCTTTCCGTCCTCGTCCTGACATTTTAATGAACTCGACACACGAAGTCGTAATCCCATGGAGAACCTTTTTATTACTCTTATTTCGTTAATAAATTCGTTCGACGTCGGTTATTCCTGGATAGGTGTTATGCAACGACACGTGTGTAACGTTCCCGAAAGTGGAACAAATGATTTACGTTTGTATCGTAGAAAAGTCAAAGTGACTAATGACTTCATGTTCGAATGTATTTAAACTTCAGCGTTGGAGCAACTTAATCGCTTGTCATACGATTTGTTTCATTATTAACTGTTTAGAATAATATTCTGCCACGTCAATACTTGTATTTACATATATTAATAAGTATCTATTATCAAAATTTCCCAATACGTAGAAAAAAGTCAGACCAATCCTCAAATAAAAGTAACAATCATCAATATACATAATACTCATAAGTAATCTAAGTATAGAAATACACTGAATATCATTTTACCACCAAAAAACCATTTAGAAAAACTTCCAAGAAGAAGCCCAGTCATGATCCCATTTCTCACCACCAGATCTTAAACCAAATTCCAGAAAATTTCCGAAGAATCCCCCTACGAATCTTCCAAAATTTCTCAACATCCCCCACCAAAAAATCACTGGAACCATCGTCAATAATCAAATCATTCGACAAACAGAACGTTACAGCGTAAAAGAGGATTTCTGCCAAAGCGATCAATCAGCGGGCACTGGAGATTACAAGTGGGGCGGCAGCCGGAAGAAAAGTTGCACTCCCGGCCTGCTTTCTTCGTCCGGTTCCTTCGTTCCTCCGGAGAACTCTCGGTTCTCCCTGAACACGGGCTGGCCACGCTTAATTCCAGCTAATTAATAAACTTTTACCATCTCCGTGTTTGTACCCTGCCGCCGTGGCCCCGCGCCGCCCCTCCTCTACGGAACGTTCGAATTCATCTCCTAACCAGTCCGTCTCAAAGGGTGGCTTTACTGTTCGTTCACTCGCGGCCCTATCCCTCTCTCTCTCCCCCCTCTCTCTCTCTCTCTCTCTCGCTCTCTCTATTCCTCTTTTAACGTCACCCTTTCGAGAGAGAGTTTAACCGGCTTCAAAGACACCGTACAATCATCCGCCTTCCGCTAGACGAAGTTCAAAGACCGGATCTTCCGGCAGCCTGCCCCTCGCCGCCCCCGAACCCGAGTTCCCTTTTTTCTCCTCGAACGGAGAACAGTTTCCGCGTCGCGGGATTCCCCCAAGTCGGGTTTTCCGGGAACTTCTGTTTTTCGGATTAATTGGAAAAAGATATTACCGGGACGACGGAGGTGGTAGTTAACCCCTTTAAGTAGGTACATCTCCGTAATAGGCGTGTTGCGCGAGCTCTTGAATATTGTACCTCTGAGATACTGGATAATCTACCCCCGTGATATTTTGTGTACAAGGGTAGGAGGTTTCTTGAAGAATAGCCTTCGATGTAAATTCACTGAGATTCGTGTAGGGAAATGATGATGTTAGGAGAGTTTCTTTTTGATACGTTTTCCTAATATTCGGTGCATTTTTTGGGGGTGTGTGGAATTAACTGTAGGGATAGTTGAGTTGCACGTTCCGTCTAGGTAGGTTGATCAAAGAAATCAATGGAAATTGCTAGTTACGATTTCATAGTTACTAGAAGTTAAGAAATAAAAGGAAAGTTACAGAGGCAACATAGTGTCTCTATGCTAAAAAACAGAAGGAAATATTCTCGAGTTCACCTCCAGTGACAAGAAACCAAATACATATTCCTTATCTCGCATGGAACAAATAAGAAAACAATGATCTCCTACATGATCAATATTCAAAATATAAATACACGACAACAAAAATACACGAAGGTCAATCCCAAACACAATTACGACAAATCACTCTGCAAAAACTTTTACCCTGCATTTCTTACACCCTCCTCCATGATTACTTTCTACAGCCACAGGAGACGCCGTGGACAATCGAACCCCGAATTCCCCATTACAACAAGTAAATAACAAAGCGCGTAATATGGGTCACCGATAAATCCAAGCGTTGATTCTCGGCTCAAAAATCGTTCATTAGCCCGTGATCCGACTATCAACCGTGCCAATTAATTCCAAATAATTCCGGCACGGTCTGCATCGATTCCACCCCCGAAACGATCGAATCGAACGAGGCCGGGTGGACGGGGGCCGCGTCGTAAAAGCGCGGCCGCGTTATTTGCACCGAACGTGTACGCTAGCCGGTCTGTAAATCACGTCTCCGAAGTCGGGTTTATTAGCGACGAGGCGACCGGCGATGTTTGCTCAGCGATAGAACGACGAGGAAAGAAGGGCACGAAATTCTTGCGTGGAAAAGAGATGCCAGACCAAGGATCCTCGGTCGAAATAACGGTGCGCGCGCGGGCGAGAGAGCGGCCCCCTACAATAACTGTCGCTTTGTGTGCTGCTCGAAATTATGTCCTAATAAAGGTTTTACGGGGCCGCTCGACCGGATAATATACCACGCCGGCTCTGGCCTCGTTAATTACGGCCGGTTATCAACGCGACGCGACGCCATGATCGGTCGGCTACGATTATCGCCGACGATCCGCCATTTTGTCGGGGTTCTTGGAACTGTAGAACGAGAAATTGGTATCAGCAGTCTACCGTTTGGAGACTAGCAGCACTGCAAGAGGGATCTTTTTCTGTGTGGTTTGATTATACCTTTAATAATTTGAAAACCATATGAGAAAATATGAAAACAATCAGTCAAGTGATAGATGTGCAATATAGCGAGTTGTGGAAGAATCCCAATTGTTAAGTTAAGACGTGTTAACACCTTGATTTCCACAAAAATTCACAGCGTTTCGTACAATATTATTTTTTCTTAACAAAGGCAAATGATTAAAGTCAATTCTCCGATCAAAGAAGCTCCGATCATCGGTGACCACCTTGACAGTCAACGTATCGACTGACTTTTTTTGTTTTGGATAATTATATATTCCTATTTTCGACGAATAATTATTATTCAGCCAGACGTGATCGTCGCACGCGCTCAGGCGCTCTCGATGTCCGCGTCGCGTTTCCGGTCACGTGGCCCGCGCCGGTCACCCCCGTGGTGCGACAGCAGGGTCAAACGCGCGGGCCTCGTTTATCAGAAGGATGCCGCGTGCCGTGTGACGCGTAATTACACGTCCGCCTTACGTTACACACTATTTACATCGAATTTTCCCCGAACGCGCAAACACGTCTCTGGACATTAATTAGAGGGCCGGCGAGCGCGGGCAATTTATTCGGTCGATGCGCGATGGAATCTACCGACTTTCCCACGAAACGATGGAGGATACACCTCTCTCGCCTCGTTTGCCGAACACAAATATTAGACTGTCGTGCAGGACGTGGATGGGGGCGCGTTATTTTTCACCCGTTCCTCCTTTGGATCTCGCATGCGCTATCTGCCCGAGATTAAAGGTACATTGTTCGAAGGTTCTCGGATAGCCAACGGTTCAAAGGGAACCTGGGACGCGATTATTTCGAGAAGGAAGATCGTCGAGGTAGTTTTGAGTGTTGACCGATGGATGATGAGATTGAGGCTTTGAAAGTTAACTACGCCCTTTGATTTCTTTGCTAATTGTAGGGAGGATGACCATCGAACGATAGGGTTTATCGGTTTAACAAAAGCCGAAGTGTCTCGATGAAAAATCAGTGACTGTTGCTGATGCGTGCTTCTAGTGTACTGTCAATAATAATCCATCAATAGTGACTGATACCTTCTAAGACTGTTACTAGAGAGTATTATCTAAAATAATTATTGAAAAGCTTAGATAGTGTACATTCGAATATTAATGTTAGAATATCTAACCGAGAAATACTGAAGAATGATTAATCCATATACAACAGTGCCTTCTTTCGAATGTACACAAAATCTCACTAGCAAGGTATCATTGTTAACCTCTTATACAAGCAACCAATTGAAAGCTTCGACAATCTTGCACGAAAAACGTATTTCACATAGATATACTATACATCTCTCACGTTACCTCCATTGACCTTGGTTTAACAGTGCAGAGGGGCAAGAGGACTCTTCCACTCAGGACGCTCAGATTTCGACGCATAGTCATTACTGGCGCGCGCCGAGGCCCGTAAGTGGAAGAATCCCCTTGCCCCTTTCAGTTTTAAACCTATGACCGATGGACCTAACGCGAGAGACGGACTGCACATACTTCAATCCATTAATAACGTTGTACACATTAAAAGACAATTTCGAATACGCAACGCAACAAAACTGCACCGCGTATAACAGGCAATTTTTAAACAAAAAACTGCGTACCACCTTACTGCAGCGCAAGAGGTTAACTGATACATACTTAACACAACAGTGCCCAAGGTGGTTCATCAAAAGATCTGTATTATTTAGCGGCTGGCGACGAAAGTTTTCCCCTTTCCACGAGCGTTAGTTGTCGAAGGAACATCGAGAAAAGTTTCGGATCGACCTAGCCGATGTATTATTCAAGCCCGCGCGGCCGGGAACACCGGTAATTAACACTTGGCTGAGGGACGGGGGCGATCGGTTAAGAATGTTTAAACTAAAAACGGGGAGCGAGAAGTGGAGTGGCACTCTCGGCCCGTTCGGCCGAGTAGTCCCGGTGTCGTTTTAAATCGACACACGTACCAGGGTACCTCTCTACATATATCTAACGAGCAACTAGGTATATTTGCCAGGCATAAACGGAATGGCGGCTGGGAGAGCACCATAGGGTTGCGGTGGGGTGTGCTCGCTAGCGTGCGCGCGCGCGCTCGCGGATATCTATGCCGCGCGACTACCCTGTAATAATAGGCACTCGCTCAAATATTTCCCCGGTTAAATATTTGATCCCCCCTCGTTTTTCTACCATTTATTAAAAGCCGCAAGTGAAACGGCGCGCACGTGTCTTACGGGATACCGAGCCGCAAGCTTCGATCGCTTTTCCAAACGCTGGAAACGCTGGATCGCGGATAAACGACCGCTTATTAGAATTTAGATTGCTCCGGGATAGGGGTTCATCGTTCGCGATTCAACATCGCAAACTTTGTTAGGAATCATCGAGTAAGCACGTGCGTTTTTTTTTTTTGGAGGGAATTCTCGGTTTTGGTTCTGTTGGCTAACTGATCGTGGCAATAGTTGGTAGTTTGAGTATTAAAGCCTGTTAATTGGTTTCTTAGTATTGTGCGGTGGTGAAAAGAATTTTGGTAGTTTTGATTTGGAGATTAATTAGTGGAGAATCCGTTGTGTTGGTTGAAAGCATTTGTTGCTTCCATATTGTGATTTCTACAGAGTAATTGAAGAGATTCTGTTTTAGGTAGTACGTAAGTTTTCAAGATCCTGCTTTAGATGGTAAAGAGATCAGTCCATATTTTTTAGTACTTCCGCGTAATCGTGTGACTTAAAATTAATCTTCTCGGTTCATACGAAAGAAACATCGATAATTCCACTGAAAAAACGGAGTTTCACTGAAAAAGGAGTACCGACGAGAAAACTTTTCACTCGCGAAAATAACTGCTGCCAAAAATTCGTGGGCAAATATGGAAACGAGAGTTTGAACGGAGCAACGATTATAATAGTCCCCGGGGGTGCAACAAATTGCTGGGAATTAATGGGCTCGATCTCTCGCTCCTTCTCTACCTATTACTCTCTTCATCTTCATAATAAATCCACGTCCGATTAATAAATCGTCGTCGCAACCGTTTACACGGTTAACACGGCACCGCCGCGGCCGCCGCGTTTCGCTTTCTTACGGGTCTAATATTGACTCGCGATCGATTTTACGATTTTTCCGTGGCCCCGTTGACCCCCGCCTCTCCCGCACCCTCCTCCACGCTCCCACGAACGTAATACACACTTTTTTTCTCTGCCCCTTCCGCCCCCAAGATTGCATTACTCTCCCATTACCCGTGTTGACTCAATTTCATTCCTACGTCTGTCCTGTCAATATTATCCCTCGGCTGCAGGTTCCAATAAAATTTTGCCCAACTTCTGCAAATCTACTTTTATACGTCGGCTCTCCAAACACATTAAACAACGCGGCCGTCTTTTACAGCTAGCGGACCCGCGAATTCGCTCCGGGCAAACTGTTGTTCTTCGGATCGAGAAAAAACCGTGCAAAGAAAACACGCCGAAATTTTGTGCATCACTTGTTAATATGCTTTAGAAGGTTTCGAAGATTAATCGTGAATTATTGTGAGTTTGGAACTAAGAAGTTATGTTACTTGTGGATGAAGAAAGGATACTTGGTGCAATTGTTATTAGGATACTTTGTATAAGTGGAGGGGGTTTAGTATTCCTAAAAGTAATGCCCGATTCATATAGACATGGTAACATTAAACTCCAACCATAAGGCGACCTTCACAAAAAGACAAGTATAAAGTGCAAGAAATGATAAAACAGCGCTAAACAAATATTCGAAAAACCCGATACAATATAAATATAATATAAAAGGCAATATAAAAACCGAAAAGAGGATCACGAATCCTTACACAAGAAACTCCGAAACTCCAAAATCCCGATTCCACCCTATCCCAGTCAACGACCACCGCGGAAAAAGACCACCCCGAACGACCAAGAACGCGGGATCCGGCCAAACAGCATCGAATCCGAAAAGCGTAATCGACCGAGGACCTTCCTCCAACATCCGAACCAAGGGAACAAACCCGATACGAGAAAAAGCGCATCGTGACGCTCTATCGTCCACCCGTTCACCGTGGAAAAAACGAAGGAACCGAGCAACAGGGGGAGAAAAGGGGAGAAAAGAACACGACAGGAAAGAAGGGAAAGCAAAAAAAAAAGCGGAAAAAGAAGCAGAAACCTAAAGCCGCCCGGTACAAAGCACACGCGAATTCGACTCGCTGCCGGCTCTCCTCTGATAGGTACACGGCCGCGCGTTGCAGCGTAGGAACCGCCCACCGACCGACCGACGAGTCTCCCTTCCCACCCCTCGCGCCGCTTTTTTCCCAGCGTCCTCCAGTTTTTTCCTTTTCCCGTTTCAAAGCGGTGCGAGCCGTACCCTCGTAGTAGTAGTATCTGGCGATTCCCTCGATAAGTGATCTCTCGCCGTATTACCTAGATTACCATCGACGCTGAACCACACCGGCATCCGACCGGGCTCAATGGTCAGGCTCAGTCAATATATTCGGTGGCGGACGGAGGAAAGAGGGAGGGATGAAGAGAGATGAATGGATAGATGGATGTATAGTTGAAGAGAGAAAGAAAGAGAGAAAGAGAGAGGATAATAGAGGAAGAGAGGGTAGTAGAGAAAGAGATAAAGAGGAAGAGATAAAGAGGAAGAGAGGATAAAAGGGGCAACCAGAGAAAAGAGCGGTGAAGATAGAGAAATAGAAATAGACGAAGAGAAGGAGAGAGATGAAGCTAGTGAAAGTGGGAGAGAGAAACAGAGAAAAAGAGGGATGAAACTAGAGAAGTAGAGAGACAAAGGGAAACAGAGAGATGAAACTAGAGAAAAAGAGGGATGAAACTACGGAAAGAGAAATAGAGAAAAGAAAAGAGAGAAACAAAGAGGAAAAGGGTGGTTCGCAAGGGGTTGCGAACGATGTAGGATTCGCGAGTGCCGGACGGGGTAGTGCCAGGAAACGGAGCTAACGGATAAGAAGCAGCGAGAAAGGGGGACGGGAACAGGAGAGAGAAGAGACGGCGAGAGACAGAGAGAGCGTGACAGGGGTTGCACGATCGAGGGGGAGTGGCGCAAACATTTGCCTGCCGCCCGGTAAATTAAAAGCACACAGAGAGGAGAGAATAGAAACGGGAGGAGAGTGAGTAAGTGAATGAACGAACGAGCGAGCGAGGGATCCGTAGGTGGCCATCGCTTTCTCCTCTACCTTTCGCCTTGTCCCCGTCCCACCAGCCCCTGCCACCGCCGAATCCCGCCGCCGACACGCTCCTGTGTACCCTGTTCCACAACAAACTCGAAATTCACTGGAAAAATTGTTCGATTAGACGACCCGGTTCTGGGAACGGTCCTCTACTCTTTGGCGCGTGGCAACTTTTCCGAGGGTAGCCGGTTATTTGGGTTCGAAATCAAGCTTCGTCTTTGATTTCTATGACTTTCACGCATGAATATTATTATCCGTTGTTTACTAGATGTTAATACTAGAACTACCGCACCTGTCAAAAAGGATCAGTTTCAGTGTATTCTTACACGGTGGTGACAGCCAATGTATTGATAGACTTTCCATTGGCAATCCTTATCATCTGAGAGCCAATTAAAATTACTTCGTTTCGAGAGAAAAGAGGTCAAACCAATACCACGAATATTCCTAATGTTCTGATCTTAAAAGTTTACAATAAAGTTAAACGTAACTTAATGAAGTTTACATTATAGAGCTTTACAAATAGATACTCCTTCGTGATAGCCAATACCAGGCCTGTGTTCAACGAATTCGCGCCAAACTGATCATTAACATACTCGATCACAAGCGAGAAAAGTGTCAAAATACATTGCCAAGGATGTCACTTAACTAAATTTTTTGTATCGACGGCAAGGACCATTTCCTAAATAATTACGCAGAGTGTTTCGTCCCGCCCTTCGCGGAGAATTGGCGCGCGAACTCGGACGTTCCGCGCGTCGGTATTCGCTGGTAGTCGCATTTTTTCGTTTTGTTTGAATTTTCTTTTTTGTTACACGTTTTTTTTCCGTTCCGAAACAGTGTCGCGTGCGGGCCGAGTTTTCTCATTACATTTCATTAAAATTACACGGTATGCTCGCCGCGGGAAACAGCACGACGAACTGGCCGAGCGGCCGCGCCGCGCCGAGCTTTTTCATTTGCCGCCTCGTTACGACACGCGGGGAAACGACAAACAAGCGTTCGCGTTCCCAACGGTTCGTTGAAAATAATTTGTAATGTTCTCGCTTGTAATGGGAGGCCGTGATAGCGGGCCCGTTCATCAAGTAATATTTACCTCGCGTTTAAAGGGACGACCCGACGTAACTGAGACCCTCAAGTAGCCTCTCTGAACGATCGTCAGTGGGTCCAATTGTGAACAAATACAGAAGCGCGCCGCGATTTTTAATAAATGTATGATAAATTCCAAATACTTTCAAACTAAACTGATAGTAACATCATTTTATCCAACACGATCATTTTAAACGAACCTCTAATCAAACTCTCTACAACATCCTCCCTTAATAAGTTTAAAATACATCTCCAAAGCAAACAAACCTTCAGCATCCATTTCAAAGAAATTACATCACCAGTAATAACATTTATTTACCAAGACAAATCTCGCTAGAAAAGTTCTTTATTCAGCGAACTCATAACAAAGCCTTCCTTGCCACCATTACAATTTTAAATACTCAAACCTCCTTCAAACATGATTCAGTATAAAAACTCAAGTTTCCGAGTCTTGTTTGACTTGACGGACTTTTTAACCATGCTGGAATTCCGCGCAACTCGTTCAACCCTTCCGTCCCGAATGTTACACATAGGAGCCACGAACATTTTCAATTACCGGAACGCTGGGAAACGTTCAGATAATGAGAAACTGTACCACACGGGGACCTTTGCTTGACAGCTTAAGTGCTAATCAGCTGTGAGTACATGTGTTTTGGTCGATCCTTGCGCTGCCGTACGTTTTTTTCACGAAATTCATATTAAAGAAATACATATTCAAAGGCGAAAGGGTTAATCAACCCCCAAACGGCAACGTGTCGTTGACAACAGAGCGCGGGATGATCGCGCGAAAATCAAGTCCTCGGTTCTTATCGCGTGTCATTGCCTCCCTCGTTCCGCTTTGTCTCTCAATCGGCCGCTTTTATGATTCGTTTGGCTCCCTTCGCGACGTAACGTCTGCCCTCTCGCCCCTCCAGCGCCACGACCCCTCCGCCAGTTGTCTCTCTTTCTCTCGTCCGGCCATCAAACGTTCGCTTGGATATGCATGTCGTTTGCGGCGAAGGGATGGAACGGGATGGTAGTGCGAGCCTCTCTGTGTTGACAGGTAAATATTTGTCGCGGCATACACCACCACCGTCAACCACCGTCGACCACCGTCAACCGCCACTACCATCGTCTCCGCGCTCGCGTCCTCCAACACCGAGCACCCCTCCCCTAGTCGCGGCACGGCCGCCTTCCGTTAACGGTGTCTCCTTTTCCCCCGTTTTCACGCGGCCGCTAAAGACACCGTTGTGTCTCCCGCGATGGCTGAAATACGCTTCTAAATCGCGATTACCCTGTCAACCCCCTCGGAAATCGAAATGACTCGTCGTTTCTGTTTGCATGTTCCGGCTAGTTTTTCTCGATGAATTGTTTAGTATAATTTCAGTTTTTAGATTAGATTATTTGTGGTTTCTGAAAAAACGATAAAAGCGTAAATTTATAGAAGCTGCAAAATTATCCCCCAAAATTTCAAAGTGTATAGTAGATATATTCTACAGCTCCAGCCGGAGTTCCAAATTTTCCAAAGCTCCAGTCATAAAGTTCAAAATAGTGTGGTAGATACTAGAACCTATTCAGAAACTACCCCTACTTTAAGATAACGAATACAACGTTACCATATTCACCATAATATACACAAAAACATTATCAAACTATCCCGAGAATCATCTCTCGAAATGTCTCTTCGCAGAACCAACCCGCACGGACAATATAATACTTCCAAAAAAGAAAAAAAAACGAGGAAAACCATCGCGGAAGGGGTGCGCGAGGGAACATTGTCGCAGCGTCCCTCGGATATCTTGACGCAGCGGTCGAAAGGTTAATTAAGAAGTTGTCGGGGTTTGCACTCCGGTCAACAGACATCATACTCGTAGCCGGCCACGGGAACGCGGCACCGTGACTGGGGGTGAAAAGGAATCGGAGGGAGTGAAACGGAAACGCAATCGAGTCTTTGTTGCGCTTTTACCTGGAGCCCGACTAGGCCCGCCACTGTCTGCCCGTGTTTGTCCCGCGCAAACTTTGTTTTTACAAATAGAACCACATGTTCCTCCGTTCACCCTCTAACCCGCTACCCATTCTCTTTCACCCCCTACATACACACGTACACACACACACACAGAAACACACGAACACATACCATTTACGTATTTCCCTCCTTCTTTTCCCTCTATTACTCTTTCTCTCTTTCTTTCTCTCTTTATCTCTATTTTTCAGCGACGATGTCTTTGTCTCGCTCTCATCTTCGCGCCTCCTCTTTCGCTCCGCTTTCCTAGACTCACACCAACCAAGCCAGCCGTTCGCTAGCTCGCTCGCTCGCTGCGCACACACGCGACAGGTGGTAAAGTATAACAAAAAGGCAACTTCATTCAAACGGTTTGCGTTGGATTCGCTTTGCACCTCGGAATTTCTTTGGAAAGCTGCACCCCGCCGCTGCCCCGCTCTACACCCCGTCAAATATTAGTTCGCGACAGGCTTTTGTGGCTCGTGGATCTATACCATGACGACGGCGATGGGGTATGCGGGGGCGAGCAAGCGAGCGAGCGAGCGAGCGCGCGTTTCGATTCTTCTTCTCCTTCTTCTTCTTCTTCTTTTTCGACCACCCCCGATCGTAATTGGAACACCACGGTGTCGGATCCTGTTGACAGCTTTTTTCTGATGTGCCTCGTGGGTGGCGTTTCACGAATGATAATTGTTGGCGTTTGCTGTCGCGCTCACTTTGAAGCAGTCGCTGCGGTAATCAGGATTGGAGATAGGGAAAATAATTTTAAAAGTGAATGAGAACCGAAGGAGGATTTTGTTTCTTTGATGCGCATGTTCGTGAAATTTTGGTTTAGAATTTTGCGTGTTTTTGAGATTTTGGTAGAAATGATTGCATCGAAGAGTGAGGCTCTTATCCGTTTGTGTATTAATTAGTATCGATGTTTTGGGGATGGCTAATGGCTCCTTGTGTTGACGTTTGGGGATGAAGGTACATAGGTCGATGGTTATTATTCAGTCGGAGTAGGACAATCGTTGGATTAAACAGTCGAATTAATTCTAGAGCAAAGAATTTTTCAAATACTAATTAGTAAATTTTAGATTATCTGTTCTTCTATTACCATGAAAGATAAAAACAATATTCTTCGTTGCTAACGATATTCAAAACAATCTGTCAAGTCAAAATAGTTTCTGGAAAATGATTCGAGATTTTTTCAAATAGATTACAGAATTTTTGAAACATTATTTAACACTAGATTTTTAGAGCGAGTCAAATCGACTCATACCGAATCTTATAAATATTAATTGATAAATACTTCGGTCGATTTATCCCAATTGTCTACTTTTAAATTAATTCCCAAAATCTAAGTGAACGAATACCAATTTTTCTAACAAAGATAGAACAAACTGTAGAATAAATATCCGTAAATATAGTCTTAATGCAACATTCAGATTGATATTAAACTGAACGATTAGAAAATCTAGAAGTTATCTAACGGAACATCCAGAGAATGGGGGTTGAAGTGTTCACAGGAATCCGCAGCTTTTTTTCAACCACACGCGCGTCCATCTACTAGGAGGCTGTTAATTAATATTTATGAGCGAAGCGCGCGCATTTCTGCGCACAACTTGTTCATCGAGTGCCAATTGTCAGCGGCGGACACTTAAATTGCTCATCGAATATTCATGCGTAAGCAGTCGCGAGAATGCAGTTCTGCTCGATACCTAAATACGAATGAAAAACTTCAAGAGGAATATTGGAAACTATTTGCGTATCGGCATATCCCGCCATTAGTACTTATTCAGTTGCGGACGTAGAGAGATGACTTGATGTCTAGCGAGACGGTGCAGTGGCAAAAGGTGTCCTAATTTACAGTTTCATCATTTTTATTGGTTACGCGTAACCGTACTGACGAATAGTAAATTAGCGATCGAAAATATTTGAAATTAAGAAATAAAACCAATAGAATATTGGAAAGCTGAAAACTAATTACTCAACTGAATTCTTCATCCTAGCTATCAAGTTATCTCCCAGCTGTGTGTATATCATCGTTGCAACTCGTGGATTGCACGCGCATGATACATCGCACGATCAAAAGCATGAATTCACTGAAATCACTCTTTGTCCGCGTAGAAGAAACTTCGCGAAGCGAGAATTCCGATAATTGAATGATTTCCTGGTACGACAACCATTCATAGTAATTGTTTCATAAAAGCAAGCACTCGACTTACGAAGCTAATAACATGGACTAGAAGCTTAGTTCAAAAGTTGAACAAGGGATCGCAAGAAATCCACTAAAACAGAATTCTAAACGTGAACAATATAAATCACCCTTTTGGGTTCTGTACACTTTTACTTAACACATTTAATTTATCTTAATTATCTTTATTTATCTTTATTTTATTAGAACTCTTAACACTAGATTTACGGAACAACTCAATTTAACTCATATTGAATTTTATAAGCATTATTTGGTAAATGTTTAGGTCGATTTTTATTAACACAGTTATGCAAATATGTGTCTTAATTGTCTACTCTTAAAACTCTAATTTCTAAGATCTACACGAACGGATAACAATTTTTCTAAGAACAATAGAACAAACTGTACTGTAAATGTCAGGAAATCTAGTGTTAAGAGAAGAATTGAATTTCAATTCTTGTTTCTTCTGATTGTTTCGGGAAATTTTGAGTTTGATCGATGGAGTAGGTCCACAGAGATTCTCTGATTCTACGCTCCAGAAGTCCAGCCACCGAAGAGGTCAATCCGGGAATAATTTCTTTCTTTCTTTCCCATTGAGAAACAGAAGAGGGTCTGTGAATTCGGCTGGACCAGAAGAGTTCCCGTACGACGCGGAGAGAAGGTAGAAGATGTATACTAATTGAAGGGCCGGTTAGAAGCAAGACAGTAGCAAGTCTCCTGATTAACACCTCCGCTGGACCACACACAGCCTTTCGGCAGGAAGAATTTCCAGTCCTATTTTTGTTTATCGAGAGAGGCGAATCTGGCCCCACTGTGTACACGCGTATAATAATGATACGACCTTTTTCAACGGGATCATTGTTCTTTATTGTTCTTGCGACGAGGGAAGATGAAGAGCTACGATGAAGAACTACCTTCGACGCTATATAAGTATAAAACACTAAGATAATGAATTCTGAAATATTATCAACGTTTTATAGTGAAAGTAATTGTTAAGTGATCGTTTTTGGGTTGAGGTAACAGTTTTGACGTTTTTTTATAAGATCAGTCGCTCAGAAGCCAATGCGGTTAAGTTCATTGTTTGATATTTCCTAATTTTCGTACATTTTAATGGAATAAATAATATTCTTTTTAGTTATTCAAGGATTTATTCTTTTCTTCGTTTTTTTTCTAGCTTTGAAAGCCCTTTTATAGTTTCCGAATATGTTGTATAATCATTTCAGAAGTTAAAACACTAATTTTCTCAATTTTTGTTTAAAAAAAAATTTGAAAAGAAGAATCCTCAACTATTCGCTGGTAAAAGCAAAAGTAAGTAAAAACGAAGAAAGAACTGTCCTTTAAAGACTTTATAATAGTTTGAAAACAGATGTCATTTATTTCGAGAAACGCAATTTTCTTGTACGCACAATAAACGTCAAAACTTTTGCATCAACCCAGTATGAATGAAAAGAAACATCTTAAAGACGAAAAACTGCAAGTTGCAGAATAATATGGATTAAATGAATCGACGAACAGTTAAATCGGAAAAGGAAACTTGGAAAAATTGAAATATCATTGAAAAGACTAAAAGAAAGAAGGGTTGATATCAAGGGATGAAAACTGTCTCAAATATTATTCATTGCATTTTCTAGCTTAAATAAAATTCCGGCAGAAAAAAGGAATTCTCAGAGTCGAGATAAAACTAAGCTAAAATCGAAGTAATGAAAGTAGCGACGCAAAAATTTGAAAGAACTGTAGTTCCGGGTATTTCGACTTCCAAATTGTTGGACGGGGAAAGTGGAAAACGCGAATGATAAATTTAGAGACCTAATTAAACGTTTCAAACGACGAAGAAAAGAAAGGAGCTCTAGAGAATTTCGAGGGGCAGCGCGCGACGTTGAACTGCGTAGAATCCTGGAAATGTGTTTCCGCGGGGAGGGTTGATGCAAAAGCGCGGAGGCGCTTTGCGAAAACATCAACAGCAGAAGGAGTAGGCGGATAGGCGGGGAGCAGGAAAAAAGCGACTACTTTCGGAAGTTCATGAAAGTTCGTTTACACAACTCTTTCCCGTACTGTGATGCATTATGCTCTCGAGACGGACTGACCTGAAATCTTCGGCCTCTACTGCACTTCACGACGGAAGAGCATCGCAACTCGTCATTCCGGTGCGCTTTCTACGGATCCGTTCGATATACTATGTGTCCTGGAACTACTGAATAGTCGTACAAAACTACATTCGCTGTTTTCATTAACGGTAACATTATCGTACGAATCGAAGTGACCGATTCTTGATGTCCTTCTTTTGCAGTTATTAAAAATATAACAAATGTCTCTGTGAGAAATGATTACAGAAACTGATTTAGCAATACGAAAACTGAATTATAAATTAATTAAAGTCGCAGCAGATGCACTTTCCGAGTTGCTATAGAAAAATTACAAAAGCACTGTTTATCTGCTCAGTAGTTTTAATGTTAACGAGTTTAATGCACAATGTGAGATACAGAAATTTAAAGAAATATAATGTCGAATTATTTAACCCTCCGCTGGTAATGTGTATATAATAAACTATTTTGCTATTAATAATTCATTGCAAAGGGAGAAAAATTCTATTCAATAAAAAAAATAGAAGAAGAACGGAAAAACGATAAGAATGAATGAAACGAAATTGTGACAATAAATGAGGATTACGATTGTTCGTAAATGTAAGACAGAAATTTTTAACTTTTCAATGAGTTTACACATCTAAATCGATTTTCCAAGCTATCTAATATCTGCTCAAACTGTACGGCAAGATTATATGGGACACCGAAGAGGCGGCTTAACACTTTAAGTGTCGTGTCAGTCGTCTGTGAATGACGCGGCCGTCGATCATAAATTGAGAATTAATATTTATGGTAAAATGTGAAGACTGGAGGAACAGGTTCTGCGATTAGTCTGCAAATGCTTATGCATTCGTGATTCATTTGAATGTAAGGGGTACGAGAGAAACGGCGAGATATTCCAAATTTTCTATTCTCAACTTTCACTTATGAATAAACCTGATGTACCTACAATTCAAAATTCTTTCGTTCGCGAATCAAGCTAATTAGCAGAATCTATAAGAATAGCCTAAATAGTATAGTGGGGCGATGTTTCTGAGGTTCATCAGATTCCAGCGACAACAGCTTATTCGCACAAGAAACCTGATATAGAAATTCTTTCACTTACGAGGCAAAATAATTGTTACCACACAATCTAAGAAATTAACTGAAAGAATAAAGTGAGACGATACTCGCAAGATTCATTTAAACCGAGAAACCTTTGTCGTTTGGGATAGCTGAATATGTGAGGAGCAATGTCTTACAACTTCACGAATGATTTTGTCATGGATCAGAATGCGTCCCGGGATTCCTTCAAGCGCAGTTGTATTCACCAAGGTTTTGAGATTGTGATCTAAAAAACACTCATTTGCAACTTTCTAAGGTCATACAGTTTCAGTACTTCGAAACAAATTTTTTTTTATAAATTTATGTCACTTTCACCTTCAGCAATTTTTCAACAGGGCTGAAAAGAGGGCTGGACTAACCAGCCAGGTGGAGGTACTAAAAGCAGGAGGGGCGGCGCTAAAGTGAGAAGGAGGCGGGACCAATCCAGTATAACCCCATCTCCTCTCCAGTTAGCCCCACCCCTTTCCCACTTCAGCCCCAGGCGTGAGCGAGCCTAACAGAAAGAGGGCTGGGCTAACCAACCAGGTAGCGCAGCAAAAGCAGATGGGGCAGGGATAAACTGGCCAAGAGGCGGAGCTAACTACCCAGGTGGCGGGCCAAACCAGTATAGCCCCACCTCCTCCTTCGTTGGTCCGCCTTTTCCCTGTTTAGACCCCGCCTCCTGGTCTGTTTGGCCGCTCTACCTTTCTGGTTAGTCCAGCCCTCTTTCGAATAGGCTCATCTGAGCCCTACGCTTCGCGATCTGCAGTGTAACAAAAAGACACTTCCCACTGTCATTAAATTTAATACTCCCAAACTATAAATTTATATCACTTCCAACGTCAACAATATTTCAACAGAAATATTGTGATTTTTCAATTTTGCTTATTACTAAAGAAAATTTGCAGAAAACCACTAAATTAAACAATTACATATTATTTATGATGTATTGTTATGCATTATATATTATATCATTTTATATTACATCATGTAATATATGATATATAAATACATATATTCTTTTATATTTATATGAAATTATATGTAATTTATCTAAATAAATTTATTGTTATATGCCATATAATTGCACATTATTTTATGTGATTACATTATATGCTCATATTTTCTTGTAAAAAAATCTTTCTTCTTTTTATCTGTCTTTAATTTTGGCCGCTCAGATCGGGCAAATACGCCACTGTGCGACTTCAGCCGGTGGCGTATTATTCAACCGATAGAAAAACGGCGGCGAGTCCTCGTGGCTGTGTCGTATTCTACCCGGTATGCTGTCCGGAGCGACTACTTCGCCCGATGGAGTACTTGGTCCGAGGGTACTCGAGGCCGAGTCGAGAGAGACCTCTCTACATGGGTGGTCCATTCTCCTTACGCATGCATTATATAAGTTCAGGAAAGTTCACACTAAGGATACATCGGCACCGTGAGCTGTCCTGCCGGCTGCCAACGGAATTCGATAATTATATCCTAAACCGTACTCTCCCAAGTCCTCCATGCCCGGAGTCACTTATCTATGCAATCCGTTCGATGACGAAACAACGAACGTTCTTCCACTTGCCTAAAACTGTCCATGAAATCAGGTACGCTATCGGTATCCCCATTCTTTGAAACTGAAGTCAACGAAGGAGAGTTTGTTAGCGAGTTTCAGAAACTATTGTGAATGACTCTAACAGGTGTGTGAATCGATGAATCGTCGATACATGCTTGCAATTTGTTCTGAACATTGGAAGAGATCATAGTTTGAGATCAATCTAGTAACTATCAAATCTAATAACTAGTAAATTAAACCCTCTCTTTTGATAGAATGGTTCAATGTCGCATCAATTGCATAGGACTCTCGTGTAATAAGGAACGATAGACATCAAGGATGTTGCCATTAGCCCTCAAGGAGACTCGATCTAAGGAAAACGATCTTCCATCAACCTACTACTTCATCACTTCTAGCATTCAACAAACATTAAGCACCTAATTCATCAAATCCTCTGATCACCGCCGAATCCCCTAACAATCCTACACTTCATGCAAGGGCTTTGTCTCGGCACCAAGTTTTAGACAGTCTCGTGCTCGGCAAATGCGTCTGTAGCGCGAGGTAAGCAGCTAGGTAGGTATGTGTACCCAAAGAACTTCGCCGTGAGGTGTCCCACATAATTCAAATTTTGGACATGTACAAAGCCGGATCCGGGGAACGCGGCCGCCCCTATTCGTGGGGCCAGCGCAGGGCAATATGGTCGATTCATCATACCGTGTCCCGGGCACGCGATATAACCGACGAGATGTGGAATACGGAGAGGCAGAGAAACCGTGGCCTGTATTCCGCAGATAAGAACGGACCCTACGTCCCCGTTATGTAGACTCCACCCTTCCGCCGCGATCAAGATTCCTTCTGGTCCCAATTACGTTTCAGATACTTGCGTGGTCACGGGAGGATTATCATCCCTCCGACACGGCAATGGTGGAAAAAGGAGGCGCGCGCGGAATATTGCGCGAGAAACGGGACATTGTAACGCTCTTTCACGAATGAATCGATAAACCGAAGGAGCCAGTTCAGGAATATTATGAATTTTTTTTTATTAATCTCTTGGCCTATAATTTCATTCTCTACTCTTTCTACAGCTACTTTGTCATTAATAATGTATTGGAAAAGAAAGACAAATTCCAAGTATATGTTATGCCTATATTTCCTTTTAAATATAATAGTCGATTACAGAGGAATAATATTTATTTTAAATTCGAACGAACCGAGTAATGTATATATTTGTTGAATCATGTTGAAAGTCTTCACTGCGAATCTCATTCGTTGTTGTAAGACAAGGGGTTAATCAGTTAACTGTGTTCGACGAGTGTACATGTCACATTGAAACCCAAACTAATACTAGCTTTGTCAGCAATCAATTATTTATTTTTTCAAGTAAACATGCAATTCTTTATCACTTTGCCGTTTGCTCCTTCTTTTTTATTATTTTAATGTATATAAAGAGCATTCTGCGTTCTTTAATTTTTAAAAGTAATTACCAGAGATAAAAAACCACCTCAGATTTCTTCTTTCACAATGATTGGAAAAATACGGACAGCTTTTTGAGTAATTGGTGAATTTATTGATTTACTAACGAAGACGCGATAATGTTCTTATTTCTATTATTTTTAAGGTGCACGTATAGAACTGAGGTGCATCAGGTTCTTTTCATTTTCTGCTAATAGAGGCAGATTAGGTAACCTTTTTTTATTTTAATAGTTTGATAGGACTAGGTTTTTTACTTAAATATACGACGTCAATAATGGCCAATGCGAAGGTTCCATTTTGAAATGCAGGAAAGACTTGGTGTGCATCCTGGTGGCGGAATTTGGTATGTCTACGACAATTAATTCTTCTATTGATAATAAATTCTCTATATAATAATAAAAGTAACATTAGCATATTTAATTAATATTCCTCAATTAATAGTAGCACGTGACATACAAAGACTACAAAATAATATAAAAATAATATAAATATAGAAGTCTCATAACATGCATCATCCGTATCTGCCTAAGTCTGTTTTATCAATCGCAGATATAAGATACAACATGTTCCCGTCCGATGGCGCTGTTAGTGGTTTCGAATTCTACTTCAAAAGGTCGCGCCAAATTATCTGACCTTCCGATCCGTTCATTCTCCATATTTTCTACACGACTTTAACCAAATAACTACTGCTTATAATCATATCAATGCAGAAAACTATTCAATCGACCAATATGCATCGACCTATATTATGACTATTTACATAAAATGTAGCAGCTATATTATTTCCTCAATTCCATTTGGCTACATGAGCCAAAATGGTTAACACGTTGAATGCCATGAGGGTCACCGGTGACCCTCAACCAAATCGAATTACTATAGTTCACTCAATTAAACCATATTTATTTGGAAACATTTCTATATTCTAAATAATGCTATCTAATACAATGACATTCAGCTAGATGAACGTGCAATAATAATAATGCAATTAAATCAAATAATTTAATATTTCATTTTGTCCATTTCGTATATTTTGCTCTATGAAATCGTACGACATTCAACATGTTAACGACACTGTGATTAGGAAATGTACAAATGGTCAGAAATTTCATCACTGGAATGAATTTTAGTCTATTGTCTGTGATTCAGGAAGAATTACCTATTTCGTATAATTGTTAGTGATTATATCACTTTCGAATTAATTGTCCGAGAATAGTTCGACCAGTAAGAAATAGGAACTGGACGTACCTTAACGTTCGAATCGTAGGTTTCCATTTCCAAGTGAACATTAAAACAAGGAAACTTGTCGAGATAATATAAACATAGGATAAAGCAATGAATTTGATAGATTTCCGTTGATTTTTACAAAGAACGAACATTTCACTCACGAGTTTTCACTGGACCATCCGTTAATACGAGATGAAAGTCGATTCGATATATCGCGATTAGAACCGTTTCCATTACGTAGTTTGAAGGTACTTTGTCGATAATAATCGTATATCGAATGCATAAGTGCTTCTTCATGTAAATCACGTGGATAATGTCAGTCGCAGCGAAAACAACGTTCGGTTTATGTTGTTTAACTTCAATTGGAATAATTGGTTACGTGCATTATAGGCAAGAATATGACAGGTAATGTATATAATTCACAATTAAAAATTAGGTTAACTCCATGTAACCCTCATCAGCAGAATACCATAACAGTTTCTGTATGTCTCGTAACATGGATGATGCGTTAAATTAACGATAAGACACTGTTAAAGTGTAGGATATTTGCTCGTATTAAAGGAAAAAAGTTAACGATGAAAATATTATGAAAATCAAATGCTTTACGTGTATTAAATTCATCGAATTATCATCAATCTGAGTTGATAATGTGTCCATGTTACACGATGATGTGAAACGCGCGGTATATTTATGAATTACTCTGAAGTGTCATTATTTCAGAGAACAACTTCATTTAGGTGTTGTTCGTGATAGAGAACGGCAGGAACGTAGGAGAATACAAAACTTATATTATCTTGAACAGCAGGCCGAATTAAAAAAGCAGCTTCAAAAAGCTCAGAAAGAGACATCGGAAATGGAAGTTTTGTAGTTTGTAAACATAGTCTAACCTAGTTAACAAACAAAGTTATTTTTTATCTTTATCAGTAGTGCTTAATTTGCCTCAACTTTTACATAGTTTTTTTGTAATTTTTCGTTTAATTACGTGAAGTTAAAGAATACAGTTCTCATGAATATAATGACTACAGAAGAACCAGTAGATCAACCAGGTAAATATGCTCGCATAGGGAAATACATTAAAGACCTTAATAAATCAGTTTCATTTAATTATACATTTATAGATCTAATTTGTGTGGAAGAAAGCCTCATGAGTCTGGAAAAACTGGACCGTGCATCACCAGATTTATGGCCTGAGCAAAGTGAGTTTGCATTACAAAATATATATTCTGCTCCAAGTGAAAGTTGCATTGTATGATACATCTTAGTTGTTATTGAAGTTCCAGGTGTAAATGAATTTGTTGCTCAAAACTCACCACAAACTGAACCATCATCTTGGGCTGCTGGTCTCACAGCAGACGACATAAATCAATTACATCGTAAGCTTTTATTTATAGATGAAACCTATTTATTTATATTCTACATCTTATAAAAAGCACATTTTCTTTTAGAACTGGGAAATTTATCAATGACTGGTTTAATATCTGAAGTGAAAAAATTACATGACATGGCTTATCAGTTGGGACTGGAAGAGGCGAAAGAGATGACTCGTGGGAAGTACTTAAACATCTTCAAGCACAAATAGGAGAATTCTGCATTAAAAAAAAATGTGTAAGTTAATATTCAATCTAAATTATTGATAATCGATTTCATGATCAATACTAACCATCTTGTAAGCAATTAACAATTTTCTATTATCCAGCGTATATATCTTTGAACATCAACAAAGACTGTTGGATAGTTGGTGGTGGAATTGCAGTTGGAACCATGTGACAAGATTCCTAACTATAAAGTTGTATACAAATGATCGTTACCAAATTGCAAATTAAGTGTAAATGTATATGATTTTATTGTAAATATATTGAATTTCCCAAAACGAAAGGACCATTCAGAATTCTTACCAGAAAATAAGTATTGCCATATTTAAATAACAGGGGACTCCCATTGTATCCTGAGCAAGGCATTTCGTCCCCTATCGCACAAAGCTCAACAGAATATCCGTGAGCATAATAATTAGAACACTCTTGAGCCGGTGCGATCCGCATTCTCAAACACTGTTGTTGGCATAACTTGACTTAAATAAAATTCAAGCGCATTATTATTAAAGTTGCACATTTATCTATTCATTGGTATATCATTGATTTTCTTACTCTTTTGACTCGATAATTTTCCCCAACCAACAAGAACAGAACCACCACCTGGACCTATCTGCATGTCTGGTGGTGGTAGACATATTGGCTGCACAGTTTCTAAATGAATAAAGAAGAATATGTATATATACATACATAAAGCTTTTTCTTAAATATGTAAGGAAGACGTATATTGTAAAACAATCATCAGTACGCTTTTCACAGCGGATTGATCATTACATTAAATTATTTGATTACCAGTGTATTGTATTGGTTCTCGCAGCCGTAACATTGCTATATTATTAGCAAACGTTTTCTCATCGTAATATGGATGTTTTATTACATACGATATATTATGCTTCCGTGCACTGCAATCCGGGTCAGTCTCGGCATTAAATTCACCAACAAGGACGGAATGCCTATCACAACGTCAAGTATCAACCTTAGAAATTCACTATAGAATACAACAAATATTTTACGTACAATTTATAATGATCAGTTTTTGTAAGAGCGCAACTCGCAGTGGTCAATATTGTTCGTTCATTAAGAATTACCCCACTGCAAGGGTATCTCGTTTCTCCAGTTACGCCTGACGAGAAAAAAGCTGCATAGTATTCAGAGCGAAACGCAATAAACAATTCTATTACAATTTAAAACACTTCTTATAGTTCCATCGTGATAATAAGAGCCTTAAAAATGAAACTAATAATAGAAATAAATTTTTAGATTCTCTTACACTCTGTAAATTACGTCCTAAAACTTTATACAAAGTGTTTAAATTTTTGGTTTGATATAGCAATATTATAAAATATTCAATACTACATTTTATATAGACATGAAATATCGAAATAAAATCGTTCTACCAATTGACTCGTGTATTATTTCTATTTAATAGAACCAACAATTCAATCAATATTTTATTAGTAAATAATATATATTTATAACGACAAATATTTCGAGTGCAGAGGGTTACTTGGCAATGAAACTTACTCAAAAAGCCAATCCTCGCAACGAAAGGATACACTCCTAAAGCGTTGAAGTCACTGTCAACGTAACTTTTCCCGCACTCCATGATTGAATTCGATCTCCTAGAAAGTGAACCGTCTCCTGGATTCGCGGGACCATTATCTAAGTCGCAACAGACTTTTACTTTAATATTGTCGTAGCCGCAAAGTGCTTGACGAAATCTAAATCAACGTTGAATCAGTCAGTCTTCGAATTCCTTCGAAAGCAAATCCGGGAAGCTTTACCTGTGAATAGGCAACAGACCCTGACTCATCAAGTCGACAATTGCCGGACAGTTCTCGATAAAGGTGCACATCTGATCATTTTGACAATCGATCGAATTACTTTGGTACGGAGCATCGAAGAAACTTTGATGCTGCGCGACGGCACAGAGAAGCTGAAGAGCCACGGAAAGGAACACAAAAGGAGGCAACATTTTTCTATGATGGACCGACAACGTTTAAAACATATTCCGAACTGAAGTCGTCGGGAAATCCTATTTCGTGACTCGCGATGAATTTCCCTGCTACCTTGGTTCCAGCATTATTCGTTCATCCGGCGGAAGTCTCATTGTCAGACAATAAATAGTTTTGCAAACGCTCACGCAGAAATGGCGGCCCTTTCCATAATGTCATTACAAAAGCCCGATTACGTAGACAGGGAACGATAATCATCCACGTTTCGATTAATAATCAAAATAACAGAACGGTATATAAGTTCAGTATATTTACAGCGTACAATACTAATTCTTTTTTGAAATAAAATTAATTAACACGCTCGACGATTACAATATGTAAGACGATCGACGTTGATACCAAGTAATTAATAATTGCTGCTATTCATCTTTCTTACGAAAGAATAAGTGATATATAAAACGTTCAAGATTAACCCCTTGCCATATGATTCGTTTCTCCACTATGGTGGATACAACTGGTTTGACGTTAATAATTTATTAAAAAAAAAAGAGATAAATTCTACGAAACAAGAATTAACGATTAATTAATAAAAGAATAATATTTAATTTTAATTCAAAAGAATTGTTTAATTCTTAGGCTTGTCGAATTAAAATCTTCACCGTGAGTCTGGCACGTTATTATAAAGCAAAGGGTCAACATATCAATCGATTTGTGAAAAGATTACCCTTCTGTGGAGGAAAAGGAACTACATTCGAAAGGTAACTAATATCGACAGTGGAAGTGACGATTCTCGTTAGCCTTGATGGCTGCCTCGACGATCCCCGTTCCTCTTACAAAATCCACCGCCACGATATTGGCGGAATACTGCCAAATACTGCTGTACCAGTTGGTGACATTAGCGTTTACTCTGTGGGCCATGTCGCGGATGCTACCGAGGCGATTGTAAAGGACATCTATGACGTTCGCAGTCAGCTCTGCCATCGCTGCTCTTGGCCTTACTCTGGAATCGCTGATACAGACAAAGAATTACCAATTGTCATATCTTATTCGACTCTTCGATCGCACGTTTAAATTAACATTGTTCACCAAGGTTAGCTACCTGTCGCTGCTTTCAATTTGATTTAGATGCCTGTACAAGTCCTTGACGTTCCTGACGTTGCCCCATTGATGTTGCACGCAAGGCCACACGCTATCGCGTTCCTGAACAATCCGCGTGTGCCTGTATCCGATTATCAATCTTTTTCCGGAAGACCAAATATCATTCAACGTGGCGAACCATCCGTGACTGTTCGCCAGGAAATAATCCTGGAACTTGTCCTCGAGATACGACACCAGTTTACGATGAATCGCTATATCGTTGAACCCTGACAATGAGAGATCTTGAATACAATGAAAGAAGACAGTGTGCAATCAACATGTTGATTTCCATGAGAATTTTGATTGTTTCATATAGTGTTACTCATCCTCCCGTAGCAACGACGAATGGTATTAGAATTAATTGTTAATTACGTGGCATCATACTTCTTACGTTATTCATTATTTTTATATCATATAGTTCATAATATTTTGATAATATGTCTATCGCGGTCGATGCATTTCTGGCAAATGCGAGCGTACAGAATAAAAAATAAAGAAATATGTGTAAGGCTTTACGAATGTCACTATTTTATTTGCTACTTTTTAAGAGCCTCAAGAGAGGAAATTGATTTTTATTAAACCTTCATTTCTTTATGTTTATATATTTTTGGAAATTTTTATTTTGAATAAAGATATGCTGACATCTGATCAATGTATCATACAATGTGGGATTCAAGCGATTACCAACTGGGAACTCGTGGAAGTCCATTATCACAATTTCTTCGGTGTTGTTGAGGAACTGCTTCACCTGATCGATAACTGTCTTCAGGGGCACTGACCGATACAGCGGCCCATGATTCGTCCACCAAATCTCGCTTGACAAAGGGTAATGGCCAACTCTGATGTCCAAGAATCGTACACCGTGGATTAATTGACCGAGAATGTCTGTATCCTATAGATTCGTCATAATAGACAGCTAACGATGACCAAAAGATTTTGGGATTTATTGGAATACAGTAAATTGATTGTTATTTAGAGAATTATAAGAAATGATCAAAAAATTAATCTCTGAAAATCTGAATTTTTTTAAACATCCACAGCTCAATGATTATATAAGATTTGGATTTTATACGATACCTGTGTCACAGCGTTGTTTGTGATAAAGTTCCCGGTATCATCTTCCGCGTAGCTTGCAGAGTCGTGAGTTCCCGGAAGGAAAATCTCGCTGATCCTGCGAGGACCCAAGATGTTCTGTCTTTCCTTCATCCACGTCGGCTGCGTCTTGAGACAGTTCACTTCTTTCAAATCGCTGGTTGCAGTCAATAATGCCACACTATATCCTACGGGAAAAAGAATGTTTTCATAATTCATCAGCAAGATGATCTTCCCAAGAAAACGTATACCCTAATGATTATAATTAATTCCTTGTATGATTTATTTTTCAACTATGGTCGATACAACTACTTTGTCGTTAACATTATAACGATAATAAATAGTTTATTAAGAAAAGGAGGAAGATTTTAGATATATTCTGCGTCCACGTTTGTTTTAAGGTATAATTATTAATAACAGAAGAATAATATGTAATTTACGTTGTTACTATTTTTTCCACTGAAACTCTGAGAAATTATCAGTAAAATAAGAATCTAGCTGCACGCGTACTGTGGCATTTATTTGGTAATATTCTGTGCAAATGTACAAAACAACGACAAATAAATTCGATCGTCACCTACCGGTGCAACGCTGCGTGAACGAGAGGTGTGAGCTTGGCACAAATTTCGCTTGGACCCCAGTCCTTTCGAAACCACTCGGTCCATTCGATGACACATTATAAAGTACAATAGGACTGTCTAAACGACTGGTGTCTAAGAGCACGATTTTCTCATAGGGTTTCATGTTGTTCCAATAAATTTCAATCTCGTGGATAGGTAATTCGGAGACTATCGGAGAAATGAAGATGCCTATACGTGACTGCCCTGTGAATGATTTTATTAAATACAATTGTCGTGATATAGAGTTAAAATGTAATTATCTTTTGTTGGTAGTTGGTTCAGAAGTCAAATTATCACCAGATACTAGATTCATATTATTAACCATCTACACATTAGAAAAATTTTTAAAGAATCCTATAACTGAAAAAAAAGAAGAAGAAACTTACCATTGTTTATTACAGATGAATTGCAGACTTTGACAGCTAAAGCTTCATTGATCGTTATAAATATGAGTACTAAATTTATTAAGCATCGAATCATTATTTCTTATGATCGACCAAAGATTGCTGATTACGTTACTTTATCTGCAATACTTTCCTGGTTCAGCGGTACATGCTTGCACAGCATGAAAACATATAAATAATGTAAAGGATAAATATGTAAATAATGCAGGAATGTTATGTTACATAAATATGTAAAATGAAAGTCCATTAAGGTAACGAAGATAACCTGACAAGCCGATGGCCTAAGTCTACATTATTTCAAGGAAAAATGTCTGTTGACATTGCACATTACTGGGGATAGGAACGGTTTGACTTATTCGAAATGTTATTACATTTAGAATGAGCAAGTAAGCAATATTTCATGAAAAAAAGTTTGTTTGACATTCGTAATGAAAGTACAACATACTTTCAGTGATAAAACTTAGAATTTCAATTTTATCTTCAAGCCTGAATTTCTCAAAAATTCACAAGGGAAAACGAATCGCATGTTTGAGTTCAGCATAAAAAAGTACGATTAAAGTCACCGATTAATTTTTTCGCGGGAAAAGAAAAATTAAAATGTTGTAGATTAGTATAATCCGTCTTCTCTTACCGAAGGATCGCGTTCTTCGACGTAATGATCACTTGCACTTCGCCTGTTATCACGCTACTAATTAAACCAAACTCATGATAGTTGCGTATAAACCGAGGAAAAACACGATCTGATAAAGTAGAGCAAGAGAAAACATAAGTGCAGTATATATTTCGGTTCTGTTTGCGACGCACGATACGATTTTGCAATGATTCAGTTTTATTTTGCGTCGGTCACTCACGCTGACGTACGATTCTTCAATTTGCAGGAAGGCATTACATCAAGTGCCGTTCGGCGATTGCTTAAGACTAAACACATCGCCGTGTTTCCGTTGTTCACAGGTCCAAGACTGCGAAAGCGCGGATAAGAGCGTGAAACCCTTACTGTGTGGTTTTATAATTCAGCTGTTGCATAAATACATGAATTGTGTTTTTCGCGGTATCGTTGATTTCGCATTCTCGTCCTTGACAGGTTCATTCGAATAATTCGACGTCAATATAAATTAAATCATATTGAGAACAATTAGTATCTTTTCTCTAATTGATGAAATTTTCTGCGATATGTTAATAATTATCTTACCAGCATATTTTCAATTGGCAATGTGAAAAGGCTGTGTACATTATCGAATACTTGATAAGTATATATATATATGTAGACAGGGCATCAGTAAAATTATAACTACTATTTTTATCGATGATACTTGTTATAAAGTAATTGATAGGAATATTCAGTTGCTAAAATTAAACAAATTAAACAATACTTCAGACTTCATCGGGTACTTTTATTTCTTTCAAAGTTGATTTTCTGAAGCTTATAATTAGTCAATTTCTTAATTTACAGTAATTATGTGATAAGACATGCTAATGGTTCATTTCAGTAATAATGCTGTATCAAAAAGAGCGCTAAACTGCACGGTGGCGTCATCTACTAACTACAAGTTCTACTAACACGTTTCAAACATTAATTACTAGATGGCGTAATATGTGACTTAAATTAATTTTATATCATAAGCTGGAATCAATACGAATGACACTTTCCCTTGACAATACGAGCGAGATATAAAAAAGCAGGTGAAGAAATTAAGCAAGTTCAAAATTATAACATTCCAACGGTATACATTTTGAAATACTAAAAACTTCCTTGAATAGAAATATTGATGAAGATACAACTGATAATCAATCCGCTAGACGTATTGTTCTAGTACTAAGTTTTTCGATTTAGTTCATCTCCAATAATACAGATTTCTTAACGTTTTATTTTCCACAAAGGCGACAATAAATAAATGTAAGGTAATGAGTAAAACTCAGAGCGTTTTTAGTCATCCTCCTTTATTACAAAACTGAGAAAAAAGAAAACTTTGCGAGAGTAACAAACTTTTGGCTTATGTGACTAGTTGTAATACTCAGCGGCAATACTAAATTAGTGCAATGTAAGTATGTACATTTGTATAATTAGGTGCGGCGGGCGCGGTGAAGGCCGTGGCGATGGATCGAATGAGTCGAACGATTTTCAGCGGAAAATAATCACGTGTAACGGGCGAATTATAATTTATATCACTGGAACTAAAATATCATGGGCATTCTTACGTGATGCATTCAAAGCAATATCATTCGTCTCTGATTTCCCTGTTAAATTTAATCGAAGTGTTAATCGTGTATTATATACAATTTCCATTCTTCGTGCCAAGAACTTTTCAGGCATTTTTTCGTCGTTTCAAATTTAAACATGGCGTCCAGCACAGTCGGGAACATTTTCATTCATTCGCGCGTATAATCGACGAGCTATTTGGATATGTGTGTTGCACATTCGAAATTTAATTACAAACGAATTATCCAATCTTAACGCGATGTTCGAACCGTTTATCCACACTCTGTACAATGAAATCAACCGATCTCCGGTGTCCAATAACGAAATTCTTTAATGTCGTCGACTTTTCATGGCCGATCGCCGATCTCGATTCGGTTCAGTTTCAGTCCCTAGAACTCTATGTTACAAAATGCAAAACGTTTTACGTGTGCGTGTGCTTTATTTCACGGAAAACCGTCCAAGGGTAAATGAAATTCTGTTCCCTGCGTGTTGAGCGCACTGTCTCTCAATGATCATTGACACTGTTTGTATCAAAACAAGGTAGATAACTTCAGAAAAGGAGTTAATAAAATGAAACTACCAATACTGTTCTAGTAAACTGTAAAATTTTAAAAAAGAAACATCAATATTGTTATCCAATACCCATTTACAACTTCAGAAAATAAATTGAGATGAAACTACCGATACTGTCCTTTTGTTCTAGCCATCCATAAAATGTCGATCATATTTCGAAGTTATTGTGCAATTCCTTTTCGTCATCTTTAGGGTCTTTCCCTAACGTTTTAAAAATGTTATTTGTCATTCTTATCTTTCATCCATTGCTCGAATGAAATTTTATTTCTCCTTCTAATCGATCAATCTTTCCTTTCCTGGATTCATCCACTTTCCTTTTGCCACACGAATAGCTCCCCTAGGAGTCACTAGGAATTCCCTAGCGGTGTGGATCGTTCAGAGACAGATGCACTCGCTAGTATTCTCGATTTCACGCGATCAGGCTTCACTCGGTGCCTCGATTCCCACCCTCCTTTTACAGGGTGAAACGACAACTTAGTATGGGATACAGGATATCGGGTCGCGCTCCGTTATCGCACACGTGTCCTTTCGAATTTCCAATTTACGTCCCGTCGTTCCAAGCGAGAAAGTACCTTCTCGATGCTATCCATTATCAGGCTGTACGTTAAAATACATTCGTACCACATGTCTCGCATTCTTCCTGTTCTATTTGGAACATCGTAGAATCTCTAAGAACTATCACCTGTTTCCCCGAGGATTTTAAGTACAGACGCAACAGCACGTTCGAACATGAATAAAATTCGAGTACCTTCGCGTGTTAATATTCCCTTTGGCGCGAAAGGTTTTCAATTTTACCACATAATACTACGTTCTTCCAGATATGCAAGATTCAAGAACGATAAAAGTCTGAACTCTCGATTCGTCGACGAATAACTTCGTCATTTTTCAATAAAACACCATTTATCGATAATTCGTTACGTTTCTTACGTTCCTGCGTTTATTCTTTCTACCTTAAAAGCACAATTGAACGTATCAACACGTTTCCTTAAAACATATTTTTATGTTTCCCAAATGTACCAGTACATCGTATCCCATATAAAATCGTCTGTTACCGTGAACCTCGACACGCCCTTGGTCTTCTCGCGGGCAACGTGTTTCCATGTTCTCAACGTGACGTCACATTGTAAAATACACAAAATTCGATTTAAAAGAGAAGCCGCAACCCGGTAATGGCAATGAAACATTGCATAATCCTGACGGTGATGTTTGTTACAGTATTCTTTCTCGGACGTTTTTAACGACTTTGCGAATAGCGATGCCTAAATCCTTGCAAATTCTTGTTCGTCGATAATTTTTTAATATATTTTTCAGAAATATTCTGTTCAAAATACGTCAATCTCATTAATAGATCTCATTATTATATTATATTTAATATGAGCCATACAGTTTAGCCGATAGAAGTTAAAAGGTTATGCGACACGTTTTAAAAAACGATTGTTTTTCAAAAGAAAATGGACACAGGCATCGTCGTCGACAAAATGGCGCCTGCACGGTGGATAATCGGAGCACGACCCGCACGTAAATACTAAACTAATTCGCTTATTCGTAGTCTCTGTCTTGGAAGACACGGTATGGCAGGATTTTTTGATTAGGAATCACGTATCGTAGGGGAAGGTCTCTGCGTTTTGGTTCTCTCATTCCGCCACGGTTCCGTGCAGCCGCGGCCTCGCCTGTGTTTCGAGGTTATGTTCAAGCGAGAAAAGCGGACCACTGTCCTCGCGACTCAGTTTCAACATATCAACGCTTCAACTGTTCAATGTGGTCGATACTTAACGCTTCAACATTGTTACACCTCGCGACAGTTGTTCCGATAGTCTTTGAAAACTCAACGATTAACAATCAAGGATTCTTTTCATCGATTATCCAATGGCGATAGAAACTGCTATCGTGGACCAATTAGTTCACTTAAGAAACATAACATAACAATTTCATTTACGATTACTATTTAAAGAAAAATGATTGTACTTCGTTTTAACGCATTGTTGACCGACCATGAGTATCATAACAATATAAAATATTTATTTATAAAGCATAAACTGCTATTGCTATGTTACTCATTGTATTGTATAATGTGTGATTTATCCTTTCCGCTACGGAACCAGAAAATTAAATACTTAACTTTTTAATTACTAATAATCAACTGTATCGATACATCGCAATCATCCTATGCCAATAAATAAAAAGTAGCAGTTGAATAAATTACAACATTTTCGTTTACTTTCGTGTGAAAGAAACAGGAAGAAGAGAAGCACACGTATGATGATTCAACGACAATGTAACTTGAGAACCACTGTAGCGACGCGTAGCGCTTATAGAGTTAAATTTAAGAATTCGATACGCTAATTATGTAAATAACCAAAGGCAGAATCGGTCAACAACATGTTAATGTAACACGGACGTTTAAGAAGCCATTAAGAGGCTTTCCTGGCAAATAAAATGTGGTATCGATAAAGGATCGGCTTTAATTCCAGTGGAAATTGTTCGAGAGGACAGCGACCGCTGATAAATTATCAATATATCTACTCGCTGATGGAAATGGTCGCGTTTCACTGGACACGCGAATAACGGCTCACCAGCGTCGCCGTTGCTTAATTAACAAACTTGCTGCGAGGCCGAGAACGCTTCGTCGATTAAGAATATCTTAATCCTACCGGAAATCACGCGTCGCCGGCGATCGATCGTTTTCCCGCGCTTTCTTTTTCTTTCCTCTCGTTTCGAACTTAACAACCTAAAAGGACTTATTCACTAGTCGACGATGGTTCCTCAGGAAACTTAAATCCTGCCAACGATTTAACTTAGTATAATCTTCTTACCAATAGGCACCGGTACGGCTCAAAAATCCTTGAATCATTTGACAGAGTACGATCTTCGCCATTTTATCGAATAAATAAAGTACTACAATATGTTACAGTGGGCCAGTGGTTCCCGACTTCGATCATTCCCTCGAAATTGTTAAACGAAATTCAATTCTTCGAAGTTTAAGCCTAAAGTCGAAATACAGTTTTATAGTGGATCTCCGAGGTTCCACGAAACTCGAGTTGAGAACCACTGCTCCGCGTTGACATATCCGATACACTATTTTTGAGCGGTAACACGTACCCGACGCTATCGCGAAATGTTAAATAAAAATAAAAATAAAAATAAAAATAAAAATAAAAATAAAAAAAGAGGAAAAAATCTTAACTCGTTCCCTGCTTGAGAATTCGTTACTTCGTAACGAACGAAATTCGTGGTAAAAATCGATGGACAATCGATCGATCTCGAGTCCCTCGGACCGAGGACATCTGTATTTACAGACACGATTCGCGAAGAAAGGGACTAATCGAAACGAAACGAGAGACACGCCCAATTAAAAACTAAGTCTTCAGTGTCAGTCCATTTGGAAACTCTACGCGCGCGCAGTACCGTAACTAGAACGATTACCGAAATGGAATTGGTCTGCCACGGGTCGAGTCTGCCCTCTGATAATTAACCTGAGCACCGTTCACGCACGGAATCCACTTAAATATCGAGGAACGGTTTAAACGAAAAAGAAACAACAAAACCGGAAACAGACGTGATGCATAAAGGATCTTGGTTAAAGGACGCGAACACTTTTCGGTAGTCATGGCCAATGCTTTCGAAAAGAGAAACGAAGTAATGCTGTTCGCATAGACGGGATACTTATCAGCTAATTTACCGGTTAGACGGAGCGTGTCCAACCGATCGCTCGCTGAAGTTGATTTTAGCGAGGAAAGAGCAGCCGAGGGGGTGAAGCATGTAAGACACGCCTCCTTGAGTAAGAATCCAGTAGTGTAGGGATCAGAGAACGTATCAGCGTCGAAAAAATTGTGTTGAAGTAACCAAACATGGTAAAGAATATATTTTCTAGTAAAGATTTGTTTTAAAACACAATTGAATTTTAAATAAAAATGAAAATAAGTGATTCTGATTAATATTTTCGCTGTAGATGTTACTTTATCGATCTTATATAATTCTTCATGCCACAAGTGTATAAAATCTATAGTTTCGTTATTGCTATTAGTACTATTTTTTATTTTACTGCCATGGCTGCCGTCTTATCGTCAGGTAAACGATCTTGTGACGTAACTTTGTAAAAAAAAGATTGAATGAATTGAATAGATATCAGTATCTAGCTTAATACTGATTCGTTTCCCCCACTATTTACCGTGACTTTTACTCTGGCACCGCCCACGAGCTTCAAGGAGCGCTCTGATTCGCGAGCTTGGCCCGGTTGGACACGTCCAAATTAGTCACTTAGGCAATTAAGGTGCTGTACAAGTCGTCGTAGCGAGGGAGACTACGTTTCGGTGACTTTCAATAAATTACATCATCGCGAACCGTAAAGACGGCTGAATGTGAGCCCCGCTGGCTCATTCATGGTCACTCGTAAACGGCTCCGGTTCAACCCTTCGTGGACGGATGACGCCAAACGGCAACATTTCCAACGTAATGAAACCAAAATAAAAATTCATAACACTAAAGAGATTACATTGTACTATGCAAATATAAATCTGCAATACAAGATATTTCTAAATGTATACGTTTGCAGCTGCAAAACAAAACGACGCGAGTCAGATTTTTAAGAAAATTGTACCACAACTAAGAATCTGCAAAACACAATTTATATTTTTCGAGGAAGAAAAATAGAAAAAAGTTAAATTTCTAAAAATCTCAAATCCCCGAAAATCCCCTAATTTTCTGTACAGCTGTAGATAATAATGAATATAAGTTTAATTGCGTGCGTTCAGACAGTGATTCCTACCGAAGTAAGTATGAATTTTTATTTCCTTCGAAAGGATCGGAATTACTTGTTCAAGTGAGTCCACGAAGGGTTCGACCTGATCCTCCACAATCCTACAATGCCGGGTTCTCTTTATGTACACAGGGGATCAACGAGTTTCATATATTAATATATCGCGATTGGACCACTTACGCAGCGTTTACATTGAACAAACTGGTACAAGTACTTCGTACGCGTATTATGTACAGGTCGGTTTAAATTAAAACGGGATTACAAACTAGTAAGTAAAAGTATCTTAGTGACTTAGCGAGCGAGGAAACGCCTTCTAGTTACGGCACTCGGGTCGACCAATGAAAACTATTGTGGTGTCGCGGGTGGTCGAGAGAAAGAGAAACCCGTTCCGCGTAGTCCAAAGGCTGGACCGATATTTTACATCCTTAATATAAGGGATTGCTCGAGTTAACGCTACAACTACCAAGCAGTCAAATTAACTACATTCTTTTCTTATAATCATTAAATCTTATAATTAAAAATTTGAATTCGTTAATTACTAAATTCAATAATTCATAAATCTATTCAGTAACCTCTGAAATCTAAAGTTTCTATAATTACTAAATCAAATAATTAGTAAATCCATCCAGTAAAACCTTTCAAATTGAAATTTGTCACAATTACTAAATTCAATAATTAGTAAATCTATATAACAATCCGTCAAGCCTAAATTTTGCATACTTACTATATTAAATAATTAAGTAAATCTATTTCGTAATTTCTCAACAGAAGCACCTGTACCTTTTCAATAACATAAAAGAAGAAATCTGTAACATTACCGGTCCGCGTGGTAGTTTTAGCGTTAACATAAGAAATTCAACGCAAAACCTGTTTCTGTATTCGGAAAAGTCAGTCAGACCTGCGAGATTGCGGCCCAAGAGAATTATTGTATTTATATTGTGTTCGTTTCTTCTTCACTTTTCGTTAATTCCTCGAATCATTCAACTTCAAAGGTATTCCTCCCGAATCATTTAAAAGTGTGGTTTCATTCCCCCGATAGTTACTGATCCCACGCCATTTTCCCACGTCGTGAGTGTCAACCGCAGCGAACATCACGGAGAAACGCGCTCGAAACTTCTTCCTGCCTTCAGGCACTAGACGGCAACAATAAATACTAAATTAATTACCCAGATAGAACGTGAACGCTGGTTCGGCCCGAGATTGGCCCGGTTCTTCATTTTACACAATTTTCCCCCTCGATTTATCACCTAATATCGTTAATTCCCTTCGCCACTATTTATTTAGTTTATTTATTTGTTTATTCAGCCCCGGATACACACGAGCTCTGACGCGTTCGCTTATTATTTACACGATTTAACTCTCTATTATTGCAACAGTAACAAAATATTCGTAGTTCATCTCCTTATTCTTCTCTTCTTTTTTTTTCTTTTTTACCTTTTCTCGAAGCTCGCGGAAGATACGTTTAATGCCCATTAGAGTATTTTGATTTCGGTAATAATTCTACTTTCCAGTCTCTCCTCTCTGCTTTTGCACGAGTTCAATGAAATTCAATATTCCTTATTTTCTTTCTTTCTTTTTAATACATTAATTGTACGTATTGGTCGACAATGAACACCAAATGAGGGTGGAATGGGGGTGCGATTGGGGAAACACTCGTTTTCTTTGCGCGACCGTTCCGAAACGACTCGAAATTGAAAATGTTTCTAAAAAAAGTATTTATAAATCTACAAATTATTTTTCAGTAAATGACATTGAACTCACCCTCATATGTCTGCAAATGTTTCTTTAAAAACGTTTTTAAACGCTACGCGGATAACAATTCAACGTATCAATATATTGGGAACAAACAGAAGTAAAAAAGAATTAATAAACTAAATTACTAAAATACTCGATTCGTCGTTTTAACTTATGAGCTCTTTTCTCAGAAACATTCGGAATTTCATTTCAGTACCTGCGCGCCTCGGAACGCTTCGCGTATCACCGTCGCGCATAAATTCGTTATTGGTCTACAACCCGCACGATCGTATTTGTCAATGCGCGAGCAACGTCGGGCTACCGATACCGTTCCATCTGGGTAGACGTCGTTACTTTAAATGTTATTAAACGCTATTTGTTACATAATATGTACAACACTATTTTCGTGTGTATGTGAAATATCTCGGGACTCGATTGCAGATTCTTTGAACGGAAGGTCGCAGACGACTAAAAGCAATTGCATTTCGAAACCTTGTAGTTTCTCTATTGGAATTAAATTATTCGAGATTTTCATTGTGAATGCTGCATCAATCTTCTTATATCTCACAGATCCAATGAAATTTACTTCGTCTCAGAAGATGTAAAACTGAGAAAATCAAAGTCTAAATTTATACAAAAAGATTGTGTCATTTGAATTCGGATGACATGGAAATCGAAGTGTTGTCTACAAATGCTTGAAGAACTAAATAACGAAACATTTAACGAAACTCCGCCCAGTGGGCGGAGTGCGGAACAATCATTGGCGCTACGCACTTCCCCGCCCTGTTATTCTCCGCTTAGTAGACGGAGCTAATGCGCAGTGGTGTTCTGCGCACGATCTCTATTGGCTGTAACTTCTACAATCATTTGCGAGAAAATAACTCATTTGTGAAACGTGAATCTTTTTGTGTTTGAATCGCTTTTTCACGTAGAACACACTGAAAACGTCGAATTGTGTTCTGAAACGTAATTGTTCAACGTCTCTGCAATTCTCAGTAGATTCAAAGATATCGTTGGATGTATACCGAAGAGGATGAACGCCAATCAATTGCTCAACAAATAACGTTCCAAGAATTTTGCGCTGTTTTCGGGAAACGAAGCCGTTTAACGCTTAACCCCTCCCACGTTAATAATAAACCGCAGTAACATCTTATACTACCTCTGACTGTTTTACTGTACACACGTCTTCTCCTTGAAACTTATTCGCTAGACTTTCTTTCGCCAAGCATTATTCTCAACCACTTCTCACCCGAGAAAGTAAAACGATTTAATAAAATATACCGCAACGACTTTCGATTACGTGGATCGTTATCCCTCGCCATAAATTAAATAACCTACAGCTAACGAAGTCGGGTGATAACATTAAGAACAGAGAAACAAATGTAATAAAAAAAAAAGAAGAAAAAAGTAAAAAAGAAGAAAAGGAAACAAAAAAAGAAATGATATTGCTAAGTCAAAGGAACTTCCAGACGACCCAAGTAAACGTTACGATAACACAATTAACGGTAGAGAAAAGAATAATTTACGCGCGTACGTACTATGTTAATAATAAAATATATAGATATATAATATATGTATATATATGTGTATATATAAATATATGCTTTCACGCCACCGGATAACCGGATCCAGATAATCGAAAGCTCCCTGAATATTTTACAGCGTTTATAATACAGTTCGGAAGTGTTCGGCCTGTCGCACTGGCCTTGGCCCGTTCGATTCGATTTGTTCTATCGTTCTTCACCGGAATCGAACGAGGAATCGAACGAGCCACACACCTCGACGAAAAATCTCGGGGTTTGGGCAACGATCAGGGCTCGTTCGTCGCGTCTGAATCGAACCGGACCAGACGAATCGATAGAAAACTCGCGGCACGCCCTCTGCCCCGCCCCCTACAACACACACGCGCCCCTGTACGCTCCCGCTACCCTCAGTCGATCGATCAAGAATAAATACGGCCAAGAAAAATACTTATCCGGACATCCGTTTATATCTATAAAATAGAGATACTCTCTTTTCATCTGTTTTTGTTTTTGTCTTTTTAGATCCCCTCCACTTTAAACCCCATTCCTTACCTTATTAAGTTATTTATACTTATTGCAAAGATTGTTGGCATGCTTATTGCAAGTTTACCTACAAGATACCCGCATGACCGCAAATCGCGTGCTCGAGAATCGTTCTTTTTTCCTCTGTATAGAAGAAATCTTGAACGAGCGTCGTGATTGCAACTCGTGCGAACGGTATGCATGTAACAAGGAACTCTGGTGTGCATGAATTTTCTCGTGTGGCGAACGCGCAAGTCCGTTTTCGGTTCAAAGACCGGATAACGTCGACTACTGTGTCCTTTTGTTCTTCTGTCTGCAGTGTATTCCATGAACGCGGCCGAGCTCCGCAAGAGAGCTACGATTTTTCTCCGCGAGAGAGCTATGACAATTTCTCCGTGAAAGAACTACCTTCTTCAAGAAAATAGTTGCACATCTTTCTCAATCAAAGAGCCATTATCTTTATCTTCTAATTGTTTTCTTTTTCCCCACTTGTTCGCGATGTGTTCCAATCAACTTTGGTATCCAAAATAATAGCTCTCTTGCAGAGCCCGCTGCGCCACGAGGTATTCGTAGATGATTCTGCGATATCAAGATAGAAACGGATTAACATTTTTCCCGTGAATGCTCGGGGCAACCGCGGACCAACTGCGAGTGAGAGCAATCATCATCGTGTCGCCTCTATTTACATAAAATCCCAACCGAGAGAAACAGTGAGAGATAGAGAGTTCGCTGAGATATGTATAAGTAAACCTTGATGTGTTGAGTATAGAGAGACTCGGCGACGGAGCACGATAAGTTTCGAGATTCGACGCGAAACGAGAACGTTACGAAAATTTTCTTTCTTTATCATACAATGAATTCATTGTTAACTTTGCCGTCGTCTTGGTCAACAAGAATAAACAACACGACAACGTAACCGAAAAACTTAATTGGGATCACCCGTTTCTATTAAAAAGTCTGGTGATGTCTCGTTCATGTTCACGCTAATTATCTTTTCCAATTGTTTCATTCTTTTGGAAACTCCAAAGTACATCCATGGAAATTTTAAATAGAGTTAAAACTCGCACATAGTACTATACGAATCAACGAATAGAGAAGAAAGGAACATTTGCCTAAAAATGCAACCGCATGAACGATCCGGTAACAAAGAATTCACTGTATAACCGCCCACGATAGACTCGACGTTTTGTATAATTAATCAGTTCTTTGTGAAATAGGTAGCTGCAGCTACGAAAGAGCCAGGGAGAACAAAATGATTCTCCCAAGGATGTCAACGGTGAGTCCTGTGCAGTCTAGGAGCTGAGAGCTTTGGTTAGGTATTTCTAACCCCTCAAGGAGTCGGCGATAATTTCCGTATTAGCGGAATGTCACGCTAATGAAACTGCCATTGCCGTCATTCTAATTCTATTCTCGAACACTTTCAATTTAAATGTGAACCGAGCCTTAAGAGGTCAACGAAGGGGAAACTCTGCAAGGTTCCCACGGACGTAGTGTCCGGAGTGATTTGGTCATCATCGCATGTAACCGCGAAGTCGATTATTGATAGACTACAGAACTTTGCGCAGAAATGTACACTTTCGCTGATGAATTCGGTTAAAACTAAATCAAAGGAACTGTTCCTCCTGTCACCAACGTTCTCATAGAATTTTATAAAACATGCGACATCAAACTTTGCTCGGGATCTTAAAGATCAGATCAGTTATAACAACGAAAAGAAAAGAAAATAAATCATTCCCTTAGATTAACGAGCCACCAAATAACGAGTACTCCTCTTAACACTGGAAACAACGATCAACCAAGTTGAATTTCTCAAACTTCCTTAGAAACTCCAGGAGATTTCGATTGACGTTTGCGTATTACTAAATCAATTTCTTTAGTAGTTTCTCAAAGAAGCATCTGTGGTCTTTTCAATAATCACAAAAGAAGGATTCAGGAGTCCCAGTATTAATTCTCGACACTGAAATCTTCAATGAACAGTGGCATCGTTCGCAGATGCTGAGAAGCTAAGTCAATCTTCAATCACATTTTCTCAGATTCCTCAAGCCGAGCGCACAAAGTTCCGCGGATCGTCGATCAAAGTTCGTGAACGGGCTCCGAAAGATCAAGAGTATCCCAGCCCGCTGCGAACGCTTGTCCATGATCGTCGGACCGACCGAAATCCGTTGCCCTAAGGGCGATCGTTTTGTACATCGTGTCTACAAGCTCTCTGACAGGCGATTGCCTCGCCGCAGCCGGTCTCACCGATCCAGAGGCACGTTCTCCAGGTTGGCTACATTACCAAAATGCTGGAAACCATTCTTGAAGATGCGTCCCCTGCTGGTGCCGGCCTTGGTCTGGTCCAGGAGCGTCACGTTGTCCTCGAACTCCTTGACCCAGCGCGCAGTTTCGTTCCCCCAGTGGAATCTGATGGGCGCCGCCGGGTGATAAGGTTTCTTCATGCCGGACTTCCGACTCTCCTTGCCCTCTGCGGAATGATAGAACGATTTCTCACAGAAGTCCTGCCCGAGACAGGACTCCAGCTCGCCGACGATCTCCATGAAAGTTGGTCGATCACTGGGCCTCCACTTGAAACACTTCTCCATGATCTTGTGGATGTTCTCAGGACAATTGCGAGGTATACTGAGTGTCCCCTTATGCAACACGTGACTGAGCACCTCCTCGTTCGAGAAGCCTTGGTAAGGCATCTCAGCCAGGGTTAAGATCTCGTATAGAACCACTCCGAAGGACCAAACGTCCGAATCTGACGTGAACACACCGTCCGCGAGATTCTCTGGCGCCATCCACCTGATAGGCAGCAAACCTTTCCGGCCGATTTTATAGTAATCAGTCTCGTAAATATCCCTAGCCATCCCGAAATCCCCGATCTTGCAAACCAAGTCCTTGGATACCATGCAATTCCTAGCGGCCAGGTCGCGGTGCACATACTTCTTGGACTCTAGGTAGGCCATACCATCAGCGATCTCAGCTGCCATCCTTATGATCCCGCAGGCATCTGGGACTAGGTCCAATCTGTCTCTAATCTTCCGCAGATAGGTCTTCAGATCTCCGTTCTCCATCAGCTCCATAATGACATATGGTGGATTCTCAATGGACACTACTCCTAAGAGCTTGATGATGTGATACGTGGAGAAGTTCTTCATCACTGACGCTTCGTTCAAGAATTCGTTCTTCTCCCTCTGACTGGCCGTCTTCGAGATGGTTTTGATAGCTACCGGGATAGTCTTGTCGTACACTCCACGGTACACCATGCCGAAGTTTCCTAAACCCAGCTTCTCGACGATCTCAACGCTCTCAGCAGGCACTTCCCACTCGTCAATCACGTACTTAGTCTCGATGTAGTCTGGGTTCACGCTAGCGATCAGCCTCTCCTGTGTTTTCTTCTTATGTTGCGTTCTCAGGAATACAAAGATAGCAATTAGAATGACGGACAGGACGCCTAGAATCAGCAGGGATATCAGAGTGATCGGCGCAGTGTTGGATAGATTGACCGAGAAATAAACCACCTCCGAGAAGAAACCGTCCCCCGCTAAAGACGTGGATCTCATTCTGAGACTGTATTTTCCAGGACTCAGGTTCTTGATGAAGAAGCTTTTCAGCTTCTCCTTGCGAGTGTGCGGGATGCATTCGGTACTCTTCCTCGCGTCCTTCACGTCCAGATTCGTGTACTCTATAGTGTACGAGACTGTCATAGCGTTAGGGTCTTTGACCAGGTCCCAAGTCACCTCCACGATGGTGTTGTTCGTCACGTGGATCTTCACGTTCTGCACATCATCCGCGTGATCCAGCTTCTTAGTCCTCACGATAGCGTATTGAATAGAGGAACACATATGGGAATCGTTCACCTTGATGCCACAGGCAGCAATGGATATGATATACCTCGAGAAGTGTCGCAGCTTTGTGACCAAAAACCAATTGTTCGCACCGCTGATATTGTACGTTACGGTACCCTCGTCCACAGACCCTACAGCGTTCGTTGGTTCAGTCCTCATGGAGTCCTTTTCTTGCTGTGGAAAGGACAGATTGTTCGCCAGGTCGTAGAAACTGTCGTCGATGGAATTGTAGCTGTTGTAGACGCAGTAGTCCCTCCAGCCGGGCGATATGTAGCTAATGGTCGTGTTCTCGTGGCAGAATAGCTCGAATTTCTTCGACGTGATCACATCCACGTGCTGCACGTCCTTGAGGCAGCATGAGGCAACATTTACAACGGGAGTTCTGATAGTTACCTCTGGTACAATCTCTTCGACTTCGGACTCAGCCCGGATGGTATTGTTGCAATAGTCTCTATAGGAGATCAGGTCCTCCTCCTCCGGGATCACAGTGCTGGAGATCATATAGTAACCAATAGGACCATTCGGATATTGAGGAGGTTCCCACTTAACGAGAACCTCTGAGTCGCTTTTAGGAGTGGACACTAGGTTCAACGGCGGAGACGGTATAGTGCTTTTGGTCCTGAAGAAGATGATCTCGGATTGACCAACGGGGTTCAAAAAGTATTTAGTGTTTCTGGCGTTGAAGGTCTTCACGAAGACCGCGTACATGGTGTACGGCTTCAAGTTGGTGATGTGCTTGGACACGGTGTTGTTCCACTTGGGGATGTCAACGTCCAGGATCTGCCAGGTGTTGTTGCCTCCGCAAGCGTTCGATTCGTAGCTGATGTTCTCGTTATCAGTTTCTATGTAGTTCAGCAGGTAACTCAGTAGCTGTTGACCTTCCGGTGGTTTGTAACTGTCCCAGACCAAGTCCGCGTAATCTGGGCCCAGGTTCCTCACAGTGATGTTGATGTTGACGATGTTACAGGCTACCTTTTCACCATTCGACTCCGGTTGCACCTCCATATCCGTAAAATTTGTTATGTTCACCATCTTGCTGAACTGCACTATCTTCGAGAGACATAATTTCGGGTTGTAATGGAAGAACAGTCGGCCGTTGTCGATCCTGATCTTCTGCTCCGGTGGAAACAGGCCTGACAGATTCGGGTTGTCCAGCACTGTCAGACTGGCGTTGTTTATGTCCAATTTTTCTCCGCGGATTACCTTCAGTTTCTTGAAGAAACTCAACGAGGTGATCGGGAACGAGTGCGTGATCTTCAGGTACTCCGTGATCTCCTCGATCTGTCCGAACGCCTCGGTCAGCTCGTTCATGATGTTCGGATTGCCATTGCGGATCTGGAACTCTAGTGCGCCTTTCACTACTGTTGTGCCTCGGTACGTCTGCGCGTCCGAGATGTGACGTATCAGTGCGCCGTGGTTCATTTTCCGGCAGCGATTCTCGCAGACGCGACACGTTGTCATCTGTAACTCAACGGAGGTTTAAATTATCCTGATTTCCAGCAAGTCAAGGAGCTTTTCCGAGCTTCAGGATTCAAGCAGGTTCGGAGTAGTCTTTGAGGATTGGTTCTTGGATATTCATGTTACCATTTGTGCCTTTCGTTATCTTTAAGCATTCTCGGTACTTTTTAATATATAGAATGATTTTTAGATATTATATTATAGGATATTGTTGTTGTTATTATTAGTACTACTACCAGTAGCAATAGTATTCATATATATAAAATATATATATAGATACACATTCAAAAATACATAATTTATGAAACACAAAAATTGCACAAAGGCGACTGGCATTATTCCTCGTCAATGCTATATAATCAGTGCAACAATTGTAAAAGTACAAATTGACGTGTATTTTCATTTTTTTGAGAGTTCTGTTTCTCAATGTGATTTTATGCGAGGGAATATCCGTTAACGAAGCAACAAAAAAAGATCGTTTACCGAATAAAAACTCACATTATTATGATCAAGGGCGTCCTCGTACCCCTCAGGACACTGAGTCAAACAGGATCCATTGAAAGGCCTCCAAGCTTGTCCCTCCTCCAGCATGTACGTCCTCCTCAGACGATTCATCTTCACGCACTCTTCCATGCTGATGCAACGTCTCGAGAGGTAGGCGTATCTGCGGAACGCGATTGCATTTTCACTGACGATGATTCAGTGGTACACTCAACGAGGGTACGTTCGTTCATCGATCGATGATATCTGGGTTACGTTTCCCGCTTGCTGAATTTCACCCTCGCAACAATGTCTACCAGGTATCATCAATTCATCTGATTCCTCTTGCCAATTAATTCGTGTTTTTACTCCACGCGTGGAATTTACTTTACCATCGTACCTTATATTCTCGTCTCGTTATTCTTTAAGTTTACCTTATCGACATTTCGTTTTATTTTTTATTAAATTCTTATCTTTACGTAACTATTCTTTAAATTGTATCTTTTCCTTTAGCTCATTCTCTCCTCGTTTTACTGTTCCCTTTTCTATTCTCATTCGTTTATTTTCTAAGGTTCCCTAGTTCCCTAAGATTACCGCCGACGTTCCCCTTATCATTCGTAAGCGATAAAGATGACAGTCTTATTATTATGATATTACTCACAAATGATGGGGGCAGTTCTTCACGCATTTCCCCTCGTGCCGATAGTGCTTGCAGGCGTAGCAGTCGTTCTCGGTTGGCCCGTGACACTCGCCGAGACACTGCTCGTGACACTTCGGCTTCTCCAGTCTCTGACAGTGCTGGGCGCTCCAGCAGAGACCTTCGGGACAGTGGGAACACCCTGAAACATGCAGCAAAATTCATGAGAACTTTCATACAACGATTAATATCCTCTTCCTCAGTCCACCTCACAATGTGTTCCAGTCATTATTGCAATTTTTCATCGTCAAAAACTTTCCAGTCATCAAGTAATATTATAATCATAACAGCTATACAACAACTACAACTTCATACGTGACCATAACATCTAATAACAAATAACACAATTTATTATCGTCAAAATCTTTTTGTTCCAGTATATCGCAATGGTTCCTCATCGGAAACTGTTTCACTAATTGGTCATGACGCTTTCCTCTTTTATATTTATTTTATTCATTTATTTATTTCACCTTGATTAGGTCCCAGAGTCTTTCGACCCAAATCGAGATTTTTTCTTTGATTTCTTTATAAGTAATAAATCTTACCTGGACATGAAGCCTCTTCCCTGTTGTCTTTGATAACGTTCTCCCCAGCGGAAACGATTCGGTCCCAGTTCAGATTGTTCGTGTAGCAAAGGGTTGGGTTCTTCTCAATCCGAACGCTACCCCTGGAGATCTCGGTGAGCTTCTTCAGGCCGATCTGCAAGAAGAAACCGTCGGTTTCGATGCGTATCGGCGGACCAGAGGTCGAACGGCCCAGTTAATTCGATTAACTAATTAACGTCACTTGACCCGGCGGGGTCAACTGGCAGCGCTGCGTCGAATTGGAACGGATCGACGGAGCACAGCATCCCGCCAAGGAGTCGCCGTGGGAACGATCGATTGGGAAAATTAGCGTTTCGTGACGCAAATCGATCGGTCCACCTTGTCGTTTACTTTATCGCGCTACTATCTATATAATTATACACGGTAGTACCACGATTAAACCGTTAACGATCAAACTTCCTCGGTGTGCAACGTTATACATGAATTTCAAGTCAACCGTTACTCATATTTCCATTTGACTATCAATATAAAACTGTTGCCTTTTAATTGCTCGTGATGGAAGCTTCCTTTCTATATGGAAGAAGCAAAACATGATGCCGAATTTAAATAAATTAATGAGGTTCGGTATTGTCCCTTCTCAACCCGTTGTGCCGTGAATGTCACGAAGATATGCATTAACCTGTTAACTGTGGAATTTAATTTCAAAAATTTCTGATAATACTCGCAATGAAATCAGATAATAAAGTATGTACTCGTTAAACGCAAGCCAAATGCATTTATAAAATATTCTAACGAAAAACTAATGCGAAACGAAGAAGAATTATATGTTTATCTGAAAAAATAAGTAAATTAGCATTGAAAGAAACAGTATCATTTTGATTTTAACATGACGTGTATACTCGTCGAACACAGTTAACTGGTTAAGCGGTTAATAGAGTCACTGAACACTTTGCGCGATCCAGATCGTTCAAGGTCTCGGTACCCACAATCTCGATAATTAAAATTCAGTCTTAGAATGAAGTCGATTTGATTTGAACTCGAAAATCTTTTTGAAAGTGTTCATCATTTTCTATGATGGAAATATTAAATAATAAAAATATATATGCAGTATTAGTGGTATTGTGACTAATATAAATACAGATAATACACGAATGAAAGGGAAAGGATTATTTTATTCCAACATTTTATTTATAATTGCATCATTTGAACTTTAATATTTAATATCAGACTTTATTATTTTGCTACGTGTGTCTCCACTTATGCGGCCCGTTAGTCGACTAATTAAATTAAGCAATCGAAGTTCTACTGCTAAACTATTTATTCGGTTACAGTTCTAAGCAAACGGTTTTCGGAGAAATGAATATCTCATTTTCATTTAAAACAAGAAAATGTTTTAAACGAAGATACTTCGTTTCGAATCTAATAAAGATTGCCCTCATCACATAATAAAATGATTGCAAGTATTTAAAAATAAAAATAAGGAATATTATAAATCTCTACAATTATCATCGCGTAATCACGATTAGGATTCCAATGTATTTTTGATAATCACCGGAAAATTCAATTAAGAATGTAAACTTTTATATTCAATTAAAATTCAGATGTTGTATTGAAATTGAAAATGTTAAAGAAAGTAGATTCGTCGATTTCCTGGTCATCGAATCGCGCGTTACTGCTGGAAATGACAACAGATATCGGCACAGTATTCGCGATTGGCGGGCAAAAAGAAAACATCCGACGTTCTCGCCTCGCTCGAAAAAGTGATACGCCAAATATTTGCCATCTAAGCGAATATTGATTCACGTTTATTTTGAGGAACAACACGGCAGTGGGAATCCCGTCGGCTAAGCGTTAAACCCGCGCTTTCGTTTCGTAGAGGCTTCCTGTCCGTCGAAAAATATTTACAGCACAAACAGGACACTCTAGTTTCGCTTTTTTCACCGGACCAAGTGGAAATATCAAAGGTTACGCGACACGAAGTAGAAAGTATATCTGGATTATTGAGCCATGTTTCTCGATGATCTGTTAACCCATTCGCGCAGAATAACATGTCAGAGTGGCGGTGCAGGTTTGAATTTTGTCGTGGTATATTAACACCTTGTCCTATGATTTCTTTCACAACTGCGTTTAAGTAAACTACGTTATCTTTAATAATCTAGCAGAAAAAGAATAGGATTTAATAGACAAGAAATATTTCATTTATATGAAAAATAAACAAATGACATTTAGATTTGTTGAGTGAAATTTAAAATTTTCGCTACGAGTCTGACTGGATATTACAGGAAAAGGGGTTAATGAATACTGATACGTTGTATTTTTCGTTTTCCTTTGTATTACTATACTATCATACTATTTAGACAGATTCTAAGCAATTTCTAAATGAACAAAACAAAATATATGAAATGAATGTCGCGCGAATGGGTTAAATGACTAATTGTTATAAATATTTGTCTCACAAGAATCTAACTAAAAATTTCGAGGCTAATCCCAGAAGTTATTGTGTTTATTGCTCCTTGTGAACCTCTTGGGGTTAATTTCGCCATAAAAAAATCCTTCGTGTTATAGGATCTTTGTTTTGATCATCTAACACTCCATAGATTCGGCAGTTTGTAACAAGTATTTCTAAGTTCCTTACAGTTCACGCGTATTTGAAAATTGTTAATATTGTCAGTGAATTTAAGAACCGAGAATATAGAATATTTCAAACTATTACGATCTCTCATTCAGTAATCCAGAAATTCATCGATTAAAAAATTTAAGAATTCACCCAATGTCATTGACACGCCACAAAATAGAATACTCAATTCAAGAATTACAAATTCATACCGCTTGACATTACCGAACCTTTCAATCTCAGCCGGTGTCAACCGATTTCAAAGCAAAAAAAAACAGAGCATGTTTACGACCGTTGAGTCTCTCGACGTCATCAGCGCGCCGTGTGTACATACCAACTGGCAAAGGTTAAACGTGCTCACCTCCTGCAGATTCTGCATCTCGTACACCATGAAAGCGTAATCGGTCAACAGGATGTTTCCTCGTATCACCTCGAGGTTCGGGAACAGGCTACCGAGGCTTTTCAGGCCGTTCACGCGGTACAGGAGAACGTAACCGGTGACTTCGCGCAACTCGGAGAACTGTATGTCCTGGAACTCGGTCTCAGATCCGTTCTCGATCAACACCACCTGCAGGTAGCCCTCTATCACGCGGCAGTTCTTCATGATCGGGAAATTCTGCACGCTGTTCCGTATGTCGATGCTCTGGCAGATTCCGTCGCCGATCGTCATGTTCTTCAGCCGCCTCTGCCTGGCCATGAACTTCGTGCTCGGCTTTGGGAGGTTCGACAGCTGGCCCGACTGCTGACTCGTCTTCGTGTTCGCCTCCGACGATCTGCCGTTTCATCAACAAATAGTTTAACACTAAAACTACCGGATGAGTCAGATTTACCCACTTCAGAATATTTATCTTGCAAATATTTAAATTATGAAGGCGTTTCAATTAAATTAGCGTATTCGCACAGGTATAAAACTGTCAGGCCCTACGAATCTCAAGAAACGTATTATTCTGATTTTCATAAAAAATTGGAAATAAGTCGTGTTAATTGTTCGGTACTTTTAGTGTTAACTGTGGAATTTAGTTTAAAAAATCTCTCACTGTGCACGCGGTAGTAAAACATTATCGAAGCCGGAAATGTATCGAACATTTTCGGCTTCCACGACTAATCTACATTTCCGACGAGCCCAATCCAAAACAACTCACAATCCCAAACCTCTCGAAACCTCTCCAAAACTCTAACTAAAAATAATATTAATCGCAATCCGAATCGAATCGTCAATACCGACAACCATTCCAAAAGAAATCGAAACGAAATTCAAACACAAACAAAAAAGAAAACAAGCGTCCACGCCCAAAATTCCGAATCGTTCGAATCCCGATTCCCAGGCAGATTCCTGCGTCACCGAACGTCTGAACCGAAAGATCTCGATCCGGCCAACATGTATCCAACGCGAGGGACGCAGACATACAACGGATATCAAGGGTACCTGGAAGCATCGATGGCCCTGTTGCTCCTGTAATTAACGACGCGATCGTAAAACTCCGGATCACCGGAACCGGTCGTGTCCATTTCCCGATGCTGCTGCTGGTCGTCCTTTCTGTCCGCGGCACGAGCGTCGTGCGCGCTCTCAGCGTCCTCCTCCCGGTAATAGACCGGTGTCCTGTGCGGCAGCGAGTCCTGGCACCTGGCCAGCCGCGCCGCCGCGACGCAGAGGAATACGACGATCATCAGCGGCGACCACCTCATCCTCATCTCCCTGTCTCATCGACACTGTTCCTATTGACGAGGCTATCGTCAAACCTTCCTAAATTATCCCGCCTGTACTCCCCTTCGGTCCCCTCCACCTTCTCCTTGCCGACCCTACTATTCTGCTTTTCTTCCACCTCCGCGCGCCGCGCTCCAAATTAATCGGACACGATCGATCGTCGGCTGGAACGCACGCTGCCGAATAGAGAAAAAGAAGATCTCTATCAACGGACACCTCTAGACCACTGGATGCTACGCCTTTCGATGCCCGTAGTGCCCTTTTGTCTATCTTCCGATGGGACCAACCGAGTTTCTTGACCTAGTCGAGTGTAGTTTCAGCTTTGAGGATACCTCTGGAGGAAGAAGATTCTTTAGCTGTGCAGTTCGATGGTTGAGCAAGTTTGGAACGCGTTGGAGATGATGGTTAGCTGATGAAGCTTGTAACCTTTGGGGATCAGGGATTTGAAGGTTTAGTTTCCCTTGGACGTCTCGTTCAAGGTTTTTTCGTATCGTGATGTGCGGTGGCGATCGAAGCAATGGCTCCTCGGGACCCTGGGGATGCACGCTTGGATCTGATTGCTCGAGCTTTTAACTAGCCGCGGGGAACCCTTTGGCCTTTGCGACCACTGATAGGTAAGTCTTTCTGGGAGCAGCACTAATGGTGCTCACATCGCGGCATCGTTCAGAGGAGCTTCTTGTTGAAGATGAAGAACTTCCTCGATCTCATAGTTACGGTTTACCTGGAACCAAAATATTTTTCTTGAAGGAGAGAAGTGACTAACATATTTGTAATGAAACAAGTAACTAGTACATTCCCATTATATAATCTTCAAATAAATGTTTAGTGATATTTTGGAAATTAAATATATTATCCTTTAAAGATGTTGTCAATAAGAAAAGACCATTTTGAAATTTTTGAAAGACAATTGCTTGGACGAAATGATTTACGAAATGATTGATGACTATGATTTACTTCTTAACTATGGTCGATGTAAATACTCTATCATTAAGATTAACGATTTATAATAGAACAGTAATATTTAATTTATAATTAAAGAAAATAAATAACACTCAGATTTCTTAAATTCAATTTAAAATTTTTATCACGAGTCTGACACGGTATTGTAGGTCAAGGGGTTAAAAACACGAGTTACTAGGCATTACAACTCATAAATGTTATGTATCTATAAATTCATTTGAAAATGTGTCCAGTGGACACTAGTATTAGATTGTTAATCAATACTGCTCACGAAACAGCGAAAGATCCTTGTTGCTTTTGTAACGCTCTAAGTGTTAACTCTTCTTACCGTCAATAGACGGCAAAGGTTCGGCACACGATTCGATAGAGGATGGTTAATGATTGTGACGGGCATTGGGAGCACGCTCCATGTGACCGCAGCCACTGCCGCACACGTGGAATTAACCGGCCATTCAACACGTTGTTGACGATATATGACTACCCAGAGAGAATCGAACAATTTTATCATACTAAACGGAATCTTTTATCGAGATTAACCTTTTGTGGACGAACCTCGTTATTTTGACGACACCAAACTTTTGTACAAAGTTGGAAACATAATTTCATTATTGAGATAACAGAAGATTATTCTTTCAAGAAATCCTCGCCCGCAAAGGGTTAAACAGTGAAATAACTTTTAAGCGATTGTACGAATTATGTTACTAATTATTTTATTTATTCTATATATACGTTATATCTGTGATTAACATAAAACATAAATACATTTTGTATTACTATCAAATGAATATAGAATGATACAAATGAAGGATAAGTTTCAGAGTGTTCAGTAAATAAATTACATTGTAGTGCCCGGATAACATCTACTCTTCTCAAAACTTTCAATTCAATCCACGGTATCCGCTTCTTAACGTATAATCTTCGTACACGAACACGCTGCTCACAATGTTGATCCGTCATAAAAATACCTTGATAACCATCGAGGGAGGAGACTTCCAGTGGGAGTCTTCTGATTAAAGGGCAAAGACACTCACGGAAGCGATCTACACGCCGCGCAGTGGGGTATGCGACCAATCAGGCCGGCTAAAAGTTCATTTTCAAAATTTTACCTCAACCGAAAAATTGTTGATGTTCGACATAGCTGAATATGTGAGGAAGAACGTCCTCCAAATTTTTGTATCCTTGGAGTACTCGAAAAGTGATGAACTATTCCCAAAGCTAGGCATTTTCCAACTACGCGTTTTATTTCTGAAATTTCTTACAACACTTTCCATGTGTTCTGGAAAAGTTATACGAATTTTTCTTCCGTATCAAAGTTTTCAGGTAATTATACATTATACCTTTAATAGTTCATTACCTTTGGTAAGTAGCAGGTAGCTAAGTTGCTAAGTAGCAAGGTAGTTAAATTTCTAAGTAGCAGATAGCTAAGCTGTTAAGATACAGTCCTGCTTTTAATTTTGACCGCTCAGATCGAGCAAATAGCTCACTGTGCACCGTGACACGTGAGCGGGAACTGGTGAACGATCTAGACGCAGCTCTATGAATGAATAGTTTGAAAATATGCGTAGCAATTCAACGGCGAATCATTGGGTTGATATAATTATCAACAAATTTGTAATTAACACACCGTTTTCTCTTAGCAAAATCGAATCTTACTGATCATCACAATAACGAATTCGTAAACAAAATGAAAAGAAGAAGAAGAAGAAACACATCGTTATTTCAACGTAACAAATTGCTTCATCGACTAAGCGAATCATTTGCCACAGTCATCAATTTGATGACAATACGTGTATAAAGAATCGTTTTGAAAGAAGCACATTTTGGGGCACTTAAGAATGAATTACTTTGACTCGTGAACGCTTCAACTAATAAAATAGTAATTATTCATTCCAATTCGTTCAATTATATTTAATTATTAGAATATCCGTAAATGAATACACATCACAGTCATTTTTACACATCGCCGCTCTATAACGAACTGAATCCTCGAACTCTGCAACTGGAGCACCATTCCAGGATCATTATATATCGAAAGTGAACGTTCGTTTTCAGCGATATTCAGAACGATATGCAAAGTGAACTCCGTTTTAGCAACAAAGTGAAATATCGTGTTCAGTTACCAGCGTTCAGTGAACGACACCATGAAAAAATCGAGAATTTCCAGAATGCGAACGTACCGCGGTCATTTTCGTATCGCTCGATGGGTATGGGGATACGGCGAAATACGTATGCACATAAGCAACATTGTTGCAACAGCTACTACATTTATATTTATGTGACAACTGTAATTACGTTGCACCGCGACCATCGCGGTGGTCAAACAAGTTTCCAGCACGTGAAACCGAAAGGTACTCCGCAGGCGACATTCACGTGGAATACCGATTCACTTATGAATTCGGAAACGTGAACATTGAGAACATTATGTATACGAAAATGTAATGTAGTACTTCATAAAAAAAATAAAAATGTTGAAATAATTATTATTACTTTAACTTGATCAGTTTTCTGAAAGTAAAGTTGACTGTTCTGATTTGTATATGAAAATCTAGTGTACCCTATGAAAAAAATGATGATATGAAAAGAATCGTTATTACTTCAATTTGATTACTTTGCTAGAAGTAATTACTCAAGTCAACCGTTTCGTGTTATCTTCGATAAATCATGAGAGTTTCATTAAGACTTTGATTCAATTGTATATACTTCAATCGCGCGTCACTAAATCAGAATATATTTTTAAGTGGAATGAATGTATCAAAAATTGGACCCGCTCATACAAGCCGCACTATTTTACGTACGCATCCGCTATTACTTTTCCTCGAATATACGTAACGTATATCGTTCGTTTTATTATATCTCCTTCCGAGTATATTAGCATACATTTCTTTTTCGTTCCGTTTTAGTGTTTTAATCTCGTCGAGCGATAAAGGAAGGGACCCTTTTTCTTGTATTTTGAATATACGATCGCTCGCAGCTGTTTTTATGTCCGGCCTTTAATTTGTTCCTGGCACTGAGGTAAAGATTGATACGATCCGATCGTTAACGCGGTTCATTTCACGGTTATTAATGTTTCTGGCCACGTGGAGGCGCGCGGAAAACACTCGGAGCTTTTATTAAGCGTTAATGGAGCAACGGGAAATATTTCGGTAGGCCGAGGGGACGGATCCGTTGGTCCAAGTGCCATTAAACGGATGCGGCCGAGGAGAAAATGAATCGCGATGGGCTTGTTATTGAATGTTTCGCTTCATTTTCTTCGTTATCGGTTAATAATCAAGGATAATTGGTGAACTCGAGCGGCAGGAAGACAGAGAACAGGAACGGACGCGTTTCCTGGTATCGATGTTAATTACCATTGATGTTGATTCGTTATCGAATCGCCCGGAACCCTTCCAATTATACCATAAAAACATCCGTTCGCCGTTTGCCAACTGAAATATTCACCGATTTTTGAAGTCTCGTTACGTTCCAACGGAAACAACATAATCGATTCGACCACAATTCCGGTTTATCGTAATTTATATCTAAAGTTCGAACCAATCGGACATTTTAATCTCCACGAAGATTTTCATAGCGGCTGAACGTTTCGCTGCTTAACTTTGCCAACGAACTTTGAAATCAATGAAGTTGTCGTTGTATGATTAATAATTGATACATAGAGATACTTAAATAAGTAAAAACAAATAAATAGAACAAATTTGTTTATTAATTGCTACAAATGAGAATATTCACCATTAATCGGTAATTTTCCGATTTCTGTACTTAAACCATCTTTCTTCGATACAGTAAAATATATAGTTCTTTTAAATAATTTTTAATTATCTTCCTATTGTTTTGTGAAACACGTGTTACATATTTTTAGTGTTTCATTATTTTCAGTCTCATTTGCATATAACTGTATGATTAATCAAAGCGTTGAACGGAAGTTGCTTAGTTCAAGCAATATGTGACAAATTCATTTGTGAAAGTGATCAACTGCGTGATACAAGTAGAAAAACCTGATGCAATGGTATAGATAGGGAATGAATCAAACGTTTCATCGTTAAAACCTGAAAGGTAGAGTTGGCCGTTGACTCCTGAACTATTAACACATTCGTGACAGGCGATAGCATGTCAGGACAAAACGTTTAGCTGAATATGGGCATATAATTTCCAGTAGTCTGTGGCTGAGTACGACAAGATTACCGTTATTTATGGGTATGTGACTGTAAGAAATATTACATCTCAGTATGATACTTATAGTCAGTTGTTGTTCAATATTTTGTAAAATTAAACATTACAATGTGTATAGAACAAGTATCTTTGTATGATAAAATATATTCTGCTAAAGAATTTCAAATAACACAAATATAATAAATAAGCCTTATACGTGTTAATGAATAAATTCTATTTGTTAACACTTTGTTGGCGATTTGAACCATTAAAGGCTTGTCGAAAATCTCATTTCTCCATGACCGCCACGATTCTACATTTTTATTGCGAAATAATATGAAGATTTGGGCAAAGTATAATTTCTATATTAACACTAGATGTAGAGAACGTCAATCTGACTTGCATTGAATTTTATAAACATTAATTGTTCAATATTTGGGTCGGTTTTGATTGATACAGTTACGCGAATATGTATCCTAGGTGTCTACATTTAAATCTCTAATTTGTAAAATCTGAACGAACGGATATCAATTTCTTTAAGAAGCATACAACAAACTGTATAATAAACGTCCGTAAACGAAGTGTTAATTTTTAAAACACGTTAAGATCCTGTAGCTGTAATTTCGCGGACAATAATTTCTTTTCGTTCTCAGCGCAAATCTACGGAACGTGATCTTAAATTGGACGGTCAAACTGGCATGATACCGTCCATTCATAACTTAACGCCGGTTCCGATAACGAGCTGATAAGCGGCAGATTGGCTCGTGCCCGGCTCCGCGTTCCTTATCGCGTGTCTCGTCGAGGAATTCGAAACAAGGAGGAAACGCGACGCGGATAGCCCCCCATCGCGAGCATCTTTTCCCTTGTACGAAAAGGAAAGAACACCGAAGATCCTGTTAACCTGTACACTCTCCCACGATGAGATCAAAATCTCGTAGAGTACGAGGAGAGAGAAAGAATAGAAACTAGCTCTAAAAGAGGAACGACGAGATCCAACGTTTTCTAAACGGTTCAAAGTACGAGGTTATTTTATTCTATTTAACTTAGTATTATGAACCGCCACGATGAGAATAGCATTTTCTTTTTATAATTATCGTTGTCGTTGCTTCTTACAATTATCGTTTTTCTGTCATTGTCGACTTTGTCTACAACTTAGAGACTCGACATCCAAAGTTTAGTAAGATTTTGATGCATCATTCGATCTACAATTTTATGGAAAGAGCTTTTAGGAGCTTAACAGATTCTCATCTGCAAAGGATGAAGAATTGGAGATGTATAATACGAAACAATAGGTAGTTCAATTTGTTGAAAGAATGAACAGAACGTTTCGAAAATGATTATGAACACATAATTATTCGTCTCTACTCCTTTAACACTAAAACTACTGAGCACTCGAACTGACATTTTCGAATTTCTTTATAAGAACTGTAGACATTTATTAAGATTTCAACTGTCTCATATATATTTCAACATAAGTATCACTGAATTAGCTTCATTAATGTTTTAGGCAAGTATTTGTCCCCCTTCATTACAAAAGAAAAAATCAGGCATAGGTCATTATGGAGCATCTGTTAGTTGTAGTGTTAATGCAGCGGAGACTGAGTCAAGATTTCAATCAAACGAAAATCATCGAGAAAGTTAATGTTTAAATCTCCGTAAAAAATGGTGTCATCCACATTCGTGGCAATCAAAGCGTTAATCCTTTGCACCTGTAAAAAAGATTTAAAGTTTTAAAACATTAAATTCCACCGTTGTAAATTACCTTAATCCATTTCCCTAAAAATAATTACAAGTTTCAACCAACAACATTGGAAATATATCGAGCGCAAACTGTTAACACTAAAACTACCAGAGGGGTCAAATGACCCATGTCTGATGTCTTCTTTTTGCAATTATTAGGAAGGTAACAAATGTTTCTCTCAGAAACTATTAAAGAAATTCATTTAGCACTACGCAAATTCAATTGTAAATCAATTAAAGTCCGAACAGATGCACTCTTGGAGTTTCTATAGCGAAATTTTCAAAAGTCAATTGAAGTGCTCGGTAGTTTTAGTGTTAAATCGTTTCCAAATTTCCCGTGTCCTATATTCCCCAGACACCGGTGAGCGTTACATGTATACACATAGCCGTCCGTTCTAGGGCGAACGCTGCGACGAAATTCGTGACTTCTACGCAGCGGCATCTCGTTAAACGATCGCGGCGGGCGGCTCGGCCCTTCAGGGAATAACAAATAAGGCACGTGACGCAAGCGATCGACGGGGCTGACGCAATGATGCAATTTTTGGCTCTGTCGTTTGTCCCTGTGCCGAGACCGACGCCGAGGCGAGGCAACGCACGCGCTCCACGACCCAACTGTGTGTCACAATGAACGCAAATGAGATTTCCCTGTCATCCTCGCTCACGCCGCCCGAGACCGACCACTCACCATTGCCGTTGTTGTTTACGCGGCGCAATATAATTTACGCATCTAGAAATAATCCGACCACCGCTATCTGCCCCTCTTACGCATTCGTCTTCGTCGCGTGTCCCCATTCGTGCGGAAAGAATTTTCCCGCGGACGCTCGGAAAATTTCTCGAGGATAACGCGGAGAAACACGGGTGTCAGACTATTCAATTTATTTCCAATTGATTAGTCATTGCGACTGGTTCGATGTTGTTTTTTTTTGTCAGTGGTATATATTATAATCGTGCACATTTTTAAGTCTTCGATTTATTTGGAATTAATTAGTTATTATGATTGATTCGGTGGTTCTTTTGCCAATGGTATACAGTGCAACCGTGCCCACTTTTAAATCTTTTTTTGATTTCTGCGGAATTTCGTGTATAGCCTATTTTTAAATCTCCTTGCACAACTTGTACAAATTTGTCAGAACTGTCTTGAATCTTAGTTGTTTAAACACTTTGAAAATCAGAAATTTTACGCATTGGAAATAACAGCGCAAACATTTCGGTTGCTAACATAAACATTAATATTGAGAAATGAATCACTGAAAATTATATTTTAAAAGCTACATTATAAGCCTTCAAGAATCCATGTATTCGCAAAATTGGTTTGGAGCAAAGCTGAGGGTACTCATCTCTATGCATACTGTCAAAGAACTCCAAATATAATTTACCTTTCCACGAAAAAGATGGTTAACGCTTCCAAAATAAATCTCCTTCGCCAAAGATTGTATCAACAGAATCAAAGAAAATGGTAAAATAGACCAGTCTAAATTCCAAAGGAAATTCTCTTTCTATTATTTAAACCATTGGAGAAGATTTGGAAACGTCTTGTCAAGTATTTCCTGGCCAGAATATTTCGGCACGAGCGTTTGAAGCGTTGCGGGCATCTAATTATGGTTCGCTCGAAGATAACGCGCAGTCCGTGAGTCAGCTGTTGACGACGTTGCTTCAAACAGTTTCGCGGGCCTCGATGCTGGCTACATCGTATTCGTAGTCGTAGCCGTAGCCGTAGTCGTAGTGTCTCTCCATCCGTGTATCCTTGCCGGCTACCTTCGTCGGCAATGGAAAGTCGTTGAATGACAATTCGGAGTCACCGCGTCGTCACCGAGAACCGCGTGAACATTCTTTACGGGGTTGTGTCAATATGCGGCCGGAAATGTGTCACGCGAGAAAAAACGTCCGTGGATCCCAAATCATCGATTTCAAAGTGAAACGTAATTATCCAATTTTTTCCCCTTTTATCGATTGGACCAACGTCTCATACCGCGTTTCCTCGACGTTTAGGTATATGTATCGAGCGACTGATCGATTCTTCTAACTTATTAATCTCTAGAGAACGTTTCTCTTAAACATTCTTTTTCCTTTTGCTTTTATACTGTTAAAGTATTTATGTTATAAAATCTTTAAAGGAATCTCTTGTTAATCCCAAAGTGAAACGTAATTTTCAAGTCTTTTCTTTTTTATCGTCTGGAGAAACGTGTCTCGTTCGGAGCGCAAACGTATGTATCGAGCGACTGATCGATTATTCCAGTTTATTAACCTCTAGAGAACGTTTTCTTTTTTTTTTAATTTTGATACTTTCCTTACTTTCCTTTTTAATTTGTTAAATATTTTATTAAAAAATCCTTAAAGAAATCTCTTGATTCTCTAGAAGGTAAAAAAACATTCGCACGCTTATATTTGTAATATTATCACGACTATGGTCGCGTTTAAATTCGCTTATCTGTGCCGGGTAATGTATACGGTGACTCACAAATTTATTCATCGGACGCACTCGCGTCTCTTTGAAAATTACGTAAAAAGTTGCAGGTTTCCTGCTACGTTGAAAAGCACGGGATTCAGAACGAGGAATATTATGCGACTGGGAATTACAAGAAAACATCGAGTTACAACACTTATAAATAGAATACCAATAACAGGAAATTAATCCTTAAGGAAAATAATATTTCAACCTAGAGGCTCATAATTGAATTCGCTTATGGAATATCGATAAAAATGTTTCATTTCGATTTAACTCATTCGCGCTGAATAACAGGTCAGAGTTGTGATGTATATTAATAAATATTAATACATTATATTTTTCATTTGTTCCTGTAATACCATTCCATCATACCATCCACTCAGTTTCTAAGTATTTTTTGGATTATTTCTACGTTGCATCCGCTAAGCGCATTGCGTCTACAAAATAAACAAAATGACGCCATGCGAATGTCAAGACACCTTTTGAAATTTAAGATTATTTTCCAAGCTCAGTCGTATATTCTGAATCAACTATTTGACTTTTTCAATAACTATTATAAAATTAACTATAGGAAATATCCAAAATTCAATTAAGGGAGAATGATTAAACTGAGAAAATAATTTTAAGTTAAAATTTCAAAAGGTGTCTTTTGACCTTCGTCATTGAATTCAACTGAAAATCTTAAATCTTTTTTGAAAATCACGTGAATGCTACAACATTCAAATTTATGAGTCACATTATCGTGCATTTAATTCTGTATAGCCTTCATGTTTTGAAATTACCATGTACATTTAAACCTCGGAGTACTGCATTTGTATTGTTTCTATATTTATAGCTGATTAAAACGTTTACTGTCCGTGTTAAGGGCTATGTGGAGGTTAATTAAAATATCGATTAATCAAGTGATCAGTTTCAGTTGTCTAAGGTCCAGTAGAAAATCGCTGTTCGTCGCGAACAACTTTCTCAGCTGGTTTCATGTTGATTTAGCAGAATTAATTCACGGCGCGTATACGAGCGCGGATGTAGCACAAGCTGCGGTTTCGGAAATGTGGCACAGAATTCCACAAAGCTGTGCCGAAACGATGAGAAGCGAAAAAAGAGAGAGAGAGGGGGATTCAAAAGAAAAATAAAAGTGAAGCAGAGTGAATAAGTATGGGAGCTACAGCCGCTTCTCGGGTTGTTTGCGAGGCATACTCCGATTTCCATGGAATCTAAAGTGAAGCATAAAAATCGAAAACGCGGAGAATGAACCGAAGTTCCGAAGTATTTACGAACCCGCCTTTATCTTCTATCCTCAGCGAAGACGAAGTTAAATTATGGATTTCCGAAGCACCCGCCGCCAGGCTCGACCTTCTCCCACCCGCTAAACTCTATTCCCTTCCATTCATGCTTGCCTCCCAACAACAATTAACCCCCGAAGGTTATCTTACAATCAGCGAATTCGAACTGACATAAAGTACCTTATACTATGTGTATCGCTAAAATTTGAAAGTAAATCAATAACTGGCACGGTAATTAGTACAGCGAAACGATGGAAGTATGAATAATTTTGAGATAAAATAATTCTGGGAAGAGATTCATTTTATTCAATCTTAATTCTAGCTCAACGTTGTGTAATGGATATCTAAGTATCGTATCTGTTAATGAATATTTCATTATTGTAAATTGTGAGAATGTACTCATTTTGATATTGACGTTTCATTTTTATAGACATGTTACTGTAGCAACAACAGTTTTCTCAATTTTTTTAAATATTAATGTTACCTATGGGAAAGAGCAAAATATTTAATGCGTCAGAAGCGAAGAAAGAAAATAGGAATCCTTAATTCTTACATAACAATTAATTCCTATATGCTAATTAATCCTAAATAAATGTTTAACTATTCGAGAAGTCCAAACGAACTGTTTTCGTCGAGTTCCAGAGGGTTCACGCGTGATAAACAATATGAAATCGCGGAGTCGGCGCGTCTCGCTGCGTAAAGAAGCGATTCCCAGCGATAAATGTCGGACGATTAACGAGATCCGAGCGGACAGCACGTCGCGCTGAGATCCATGCGTTATTCGCATCGCGGCTCGAGATTTTTGAAGGTACGCTTTGCATCTACATAACCGGAATGTTGATTTGAATGATTGTCCGGCGCACAATAGGAGGCCGGTTAAACGCACGTCCGAGGGGTTAATGACTCTGGGAATTGGTTTGGGCGCGAGAGAAGAACCGACAACCGGCAGAAACGCCGCACATCCCTTGTCCGTGTCGATACAAATCCATAAGATCTTCGTCGCGATTTGTTTTATTGCGATGAACAGAAGTACAGTGAAGCTCTCACGTTAGCCCCATCGACCGACAACCTAGAAGTGCATAGGGGCAAGGGGACTCTTACACTCGCGATGCACGGGTGACTTCGACGCAAGGACATTATTGGCGCGCGACAATAACAAAGGACGAAAGCGAGACCGAACGCGGCGGTGTGAGACGGAAGTATAGATAATTTCGTTTTCCATCGTTACGTTACATTCACTTCATCGCATTCGGTCTCGCTTCCGTCCTTTGTTATTGTCGCACGACAGTAATGACCTTGCATCGAAAGCCGAGGCGGCCCGGGGATCGTGAGTTGAAGAGTCGCCTTATCCCTGTGCACTCTTAGCTTGCGATGAAGCTAATGTGTGAGGCGTATAGTAACGAAGACTGCAAATGGAACAAAATACGACGAAGTCAGATACAACGATAGGGAATGAATATGTGTGTCAACTACTTATTTGTATCTCACTCCGTCGTATTCTGTTTCATTTACGATCTTCGTTTACGCGAATTGATATAACAAAATCAATCAAAACCGAGGCGTTAACGTCATCGCGAGGGGTCGTGTCCCCTTGCCAGACTTATCCCTTCAATTCATGGGACATGTGAAGAAACGTCGTCTGTGGACAGTAAGCTAACACATTGTTGACCGGTGACGAGTTAACTTGTGTTTGCATTAGCCATTTCAATTTTTGAAACGCAGGGCAATATAGAATATTACAAACGCAAAAATATTAAAAGTTGTAGAAAAGATACGTCCAAGGTTTCATTTGAATTCATTATGTACAAATAAAGGATGTAGAAGTTTATTTAGATTGTTCCACTTTCATATTTAATTACGGAATAATAACCGATGATATGGGATAGTGTCTGCGTAAAATTGTCGGTCAACAATGTGTCGATGAGAAAATCAATAGAAAAATAAACAAATAGTTGCACTTGCGAATTCTTTTATTTTCAAATAATCTAAATCCATTGACAACGGTAAAGGACTGATTAAAAAGATGGAAGAAAAACCATTTTTCTACGTCAGAAAGCGTGAAATGCACCAAAGAAAGAGCAAAGGGTCCACGACGAAAAGTTCAATACTAAATAAATGATTATATAAGATCGTCGTATTATCCCTGAATTGAGGAATCGATCGATTAAACAGGCAAAAACTTGCAAAGAAAGGGGACAACTTCTAGAGCGGTGACAAAATAATCATTCAGGCCGCAAAGGGTGAAATTAACTAACGATCAAGCGATTCGTTCCCTACTTTTGTTTCTCGAGGTCCGTCGTCGCGATGCGTGCCGGCGCAATTCGTGTCACGGGAATTGGAGCGATTCGAATGAATTGGCGGCACTCCCGCGGCGCCAGACGATTAATTATCCCCGAGTATTTCTGCCCCCGTCCGCGCGAGAACCTAACGCTTTTCGGCTACCTGTGACCAATCCAAGGAAATTTCCACTTTCCCGGCCACGAACCCGGAACCATTATCAACAGGCTAAACTTTACGTATTCCCGGCAAGAATCGTTCACGTTTTCTAGTCGGTTTATCTTTCCTAGAAATGCAGTCCGATAACGTGCGGTGCACTTAAAACGAATTTCCGAGTTTCCTGTTTCCTCGTCCGGAAATCGGTGAAATAGGTAATCACATGGTGGATTAACCTTCAACAGCGGAACTTGGGTATACCTCGATACATATTTTAAAAAATCTCGTTTAATATCTTAACAATTTGTAGGTAACATAAGTTGCTGATTATTTCCTATTTAATATGGAGATATTGGATATTTTGTAGAACTTTGAAGAAATTATTTAGGGAAATTGATAAATAACAGTGGTTTTATCATTTTCTTCGAATAATAATTTTAATTTTAAAGTAAATTTAGTTTGAATTTTGCTAGTATTAAATATACTATTGAAAATTTTATTAAAATCCTTCGAGCAATGACCTCCCTCTAATCACTCTTTAACGCCATAAACAACCGCACCCGACAAAATGGCGGGTTTCAGTTTTCTTATTTCGCAATGATCGATTTCTGAAGAGCGTTAAATATCGGAAATGATTTGAAAAATAAATAGTTTCCCTACCATACTATAATAAATATAGGAAGAAACCGAAAAAAATGTATTGTTACAACTTTTACAAGAATTATATATTAATCATGTTAAATGCTCAGTTGTTTTAGTGTTAATAAACTCACTCGCCGATTTCCAACGATCGCCAATACGTAGGACATAAAAAAATGTTGGCACGAGGAAAGCACGTCGGTAAAAAATCGCAAATAAAAGAAGACGAAATCGTATTTCATTCATGAGAACAGCAAATGATCGGTCCAAGAAGCCGACTTCACACGACCGTCCCCTTCCCCTTCGCGATAACGTTATCGCGAAGAGTGTCTGTTACGTGCGTCACACAAGTGTTGCGTCAATTTTTCGAAACCGTTTCGCATTACATAAACCTGGCAACCTGCTATCGGAAACGCGCTGATTAACAAACGTCGACTGCCACGTGAATTTATAGCGTTTCGTATAGTAACACTTATTCTTTAATAACAAAGGCAAATGGTATTGGAAATAATTATTAACGATTTGGTATCACAATAGTCGTATTACACTATAATCTAACTATTTATGTTATTAAATGTGAACGTGTTAACCCGTTAACTGCGTTTGACGAGTGTACACGTCATCTTAAAGCTTGAAATTATACTAATTCTTTCAACAATAAATTCTTTATTTCTTCCGGTAACCATGTAATTCTTCTTCGTTTTGCTTTGGTTTTTCATTAAAATATACTCTAGGCGCATTCGAAACGAGAGATTTTTCAAACTGAATTCCACAGTTAACGGATTAAGCGGTAGAACACAGTAAATTCCGATTCACGGCAATTGTTTCGCCGATCGACGATCTACATGCGCAGATCGAGCGCACCAAAACAATGTTCAATAACCGACACCTATCGGTCACGGATCGCGCGACAGGATAACACACCTGTGAAACTTCCGCTTCGCGATCGCTTCTCGCGTTTTCCCGCGATTCTTATCAGGGATTCTCAGCACAGTCGCTCCTTTGGTTCGCTCCTCCGCGTTCGCGTCTACTTTCAAGTACAACAATTGAAGTAGTAAATTCCGGAACAACCCGAGTTCACCTTTTCTAACGTTATTCATATAAGTTATTGATGTAACCGTTTTCAACTCTCTCACTCAGATCCATTTAATAATATTAAAAATACTAACAAATTCGTGAATTTTGAAACAGCACAAGTCCATTTTTTAATGTTATCCATACGAGTTATTGATGTAGCCTATGTAATAATAATAAAAATGTACACGTTGCAGCAAGAATCAATAAAATAGATAATGAGTAACTTACTATTTAATATATTTTCATTATTTTATTTGACAAAATATTAATTTGAATTCGAAAGAGTCGAATGGAATTTAGTTTTAACTTCCGTTTGGTACACTTCGAACTACTCGATGGACTTCTCGATGTAATCGATGCATATCTGGAACGAATGTTATTGTATAATATTAAATTACGTCAATACGCGTTGAATCCTGCGATAAAGAATGGTTTATCGTCGTTTTTATTATTATTACCGTATTTCGGGGTACGATAATCGAAATATATTTGAACGAGATAACGCGGACCAATAGCGGATAACCGGAGACCGTAGCCAGTGCCGCCTTTTCTCTGTTTACCGTCGAAAATACACATGGGCTCGGCCAGCGGAACACGCGCCGTGACCACCACCGTTGCCAAACACCCGGGTTCGCCTCTTTTTATCGCACAGTTGCGTAACTTTTTCCCCGCTGTTCCCATTCCACCGGCGATTTCCGGCGATTTCCCGCATTTTCCCGGCCCTGCTTGATCCAGTCGAGATCGATCGACGTTTTTCCGCGTGCTTCAACCCCTCGCTGCGCCATTGTTTACCTTCACTCACCGCGATACATTTCCCATGAATTGACTGGTGGCATTCCGTACGCGTCCATCACGCAATTGTATCGGTTACTCTGTGCTAGTGTGCATCGTGTTTCAAAATAAAATATTATGTCTACGGGATTAGTCCAGGGTTAGATATCAAACCTCAGAAATTACTGACGAAGAACATCATTAACGATTAACCCCTTGTATTGAAGATTTCAAGCGGAATGTAACGAACGTAAATGTTGTTTAGAAACGTAAATTGAATGTAATCATTTTATTATCAACTGTTATAGAGGAAATATGTGCGCAGAGAGAGAAAGGGTGGAATTCTTCTGCTTTCTCTAATTTTGGGTAATAAAATAGATCCGTTGTAGTGATAGCAATCATAGGGGAAGGTTGACCATATCGTTCCTAAAAGAATAATCTTGCTAAAATTAAATAATGCGATTAAATAATTGAATTACTATTAGCGGTTTCTACTAAAGAATGACAATAAGGAAGGGTGAAGAGAGAAAAGGGAAAAAATGACAGAATGACGTAAGGAAAAAACGACAAAATCTTAATGTCATAAGGAAAAATGATAAAATGTCAACGTGGTAAAGAAAAAAATGACAAGAGAAAAACGAGAAACAAAGAAACGAAGGGAACGAGGGGCGAGATAATCTCACCGGTCACAATGCGGCTCGTTTATTCGCGTTCGCTCGTTTTCCGGCAATCAAATGTCACGGCGAACGTTAGCCGAGCACGTGGTAAGATAGTTCCGCGGCCCCGACTGCGCGTGAGTTCCTACGCACGTGTGCAAAAATCATTTGTCCGACCCCCACCGTCGATCCAGACAAAACATTGTTCGCGGCCGATACACAGAACGCGAAGAAGATTTACAAAGTCAACACCGCGTGCGCCGCGCTTCCTTCCGAGCCATGAGATTGATATATCTCTGGCGGGCGAGCGCTCCGATCAAACAATAGCCTTCGCGCGAAGCCAATAAAAACAGAGGGTAACTAAAGCGGGAATGGAAACCGCGAGGAAAAGAGAGGAAGAATAGGCCGCAATGTATTCCGGGCAAATTGCGGGACTTGTTACGTCTCATGAGTCGCGGTGAGACTTCCTAGCGGACTAGCGATCGTAGACGCGATGTTTGTCGCGGGTAAAACGATAGAAAAGTTCCTAATTCGTCACGATGAAGTAATAACCTTCAACCTCTTATAGATGAGAATTTTTCGAAGTATTAAAGACTAATGGGAAAGTTGCACGATTTTCGAACATTTTCCATTATAGCGTTCGTAAAGAAATTAGCGTTCATTTGTATAGATATTAAAAATCAATGAATCAATATAATTGCGTCAATAAAAATCGACGTAATCTACCAAATAATATTATATTTAACATCCATGGAACTGATGGGTTTCATGATTCTAGCGTTGTTCTATTACGTATATGGACATTTTAAATAGAAAATAAGAAAGCTAAGACTCCTTGCTGTACGAACTATCAAACCAATTGAACTTGAAGTATTAACGTAGACACTTACACGTTTGTCACATATCCTGTTTCTGTTACTTCTTCATCAAGCATTCTTGGACTTTTTATTACACGATGTGTTAGTCTTATCTTTAGCTATAGAACATACTTTAGTTAGCAACGTTCGAATACTAAAACCCGAGTCGCCCTGTATATGCGAGAACCGTAATACGCGTGTCGCGATACGCGTATCATCATGTGAAAGTGGCCTAACCGTCGTTGCGAAGAATTCCGAAGACGGAGATCGGATGCCTGGTCGCGGGGGCAATTATCGGGCCGAGGAACGTGTACAGGACGGCGGTGTCGTTGACGCCCGTTTCGAACGTGCTGGAACCTTTTACAACGGCCAGGATGTATGCTTACTTACGTGTCTCATAGATACGCGCGCATTCCTGGCATCGGATTCACAACGCGATGATGACACGTCGATAACACAATCGCTCACTGGAGCAACGCCGCCACTCTGTCCCACATCGGTCCGCATGCCGGTACTCTCCGAAATCCGCTCTGCGCAAAACGAAACGGAGTTGTGATACCAGGCATTGAACAGGTAGCGGAAATAACTGTTTGCTCGTTAGACGAATCGGTTAATACCAGAACTACTGTACCAAACAAAGTATAAGTATGATAGTTTAACACGTTAAATGCCACGGGGGTCACCGGTGACCCCTGCCCAAATCAAATTACTATAGTTCACTCAGTTATACTATGATTATTTGAAAAGATTTCTATATTATAAATAATGCTACCTAATGCGGTGATATTCAGTTAGATGAACGTGAAGTAATAACAATGCAATTCAATCAGATGATTTAATATTATATTTCCTCCATTTTGTAGATTTTGCACTATGAAATCGTGCGGCATTCAACGTGTTAAAAGTAAAAAATATTTGTAATATTTTTGAAAATAAATAGTATCACTTAAATAGTATCAAGAATATCTGAAGAAACCGAGAAAAGTTGTAACTGATATAGTTCAGAACGAATATATTTAGTAACAGTTATGACTCCATGTTGGTTCTCCGTAACTGTTTCAAGTATCGGAACCGACATCGTAACTGTTTTCAACCCCTGCATGATACTCGTGTCGTTCGGAGATCGACTGTTTACAAATTCTAACGGTTTATGTGCGGGAAACCGAGTAGTAGACTTTTCTCCAGTAACTATTCGGTTGCAGTTACATAAAAAGAAAATGGGGCGTAAAAAAGTAACTGCTAACGATGCACAAAAATCGCTCTTTCTGTTCTCTCCGGACATGGTCGAACAAACGCGTTATAAAAGAGCGGCAGTGTGGTTGCTAGAAGGAGCAGGAGACTCGGCGTGCGATCGATGCGTGGCTCTATATCGCAACACGCCGGCCGATTACAAAACACGCAACACACTAATTCTCTTTTTCTCCGTCGCTTAGCCGGAACTTTTTCAAGGCTTCAAGGATTTCACAAGTATGCGCGCGGAGCAGGCAACACACACAACGGCTCTCGCCACGCCGATCGCACCAAATTCCGTCCTTTTCCCCTCCCCAGACGCGACTTCGCTGGAGGGATTATTTAGGACAGAGGAAAGGAGCGCACGTCGGCCGATTTGATTCGTACCGCTTCTAAACGGCCGGTATCCTGAGCGGAACGGCACGAATCATTCGAGTGGCGCTTACGTGTCTGGCTCGGTGAAGCAGATGATTCGTGCCGCTCGTTCGAGGACTTATTTTCGCGCGGACGGCACGGATCATTTGAGCCCGAAACCGAATATATATTCGTGAACGTGACGTTGAATATTTCAGTGCGACTTGTAAAATATTCGGGGATAGTCGTCTGGACACATCTACCGTGAATGTTTCAAGTGCCATTGTCTTGTGAATAATAAAATGAAGTTGTAAAAATATATTAACAGGCAGGTAGACTCAAATTTGGATTTATCATTTTGACGTATTGTATTAAACGTTCAATTTATTTATATTCACAATGTCATTGTAAAACATTATTTTATTAACATTTAACAAGAGAACTATCAAATGGATCAAAATGACCCATTCCTTGACGTTTTCTTTTGCAATTACTGAAGAGGCACGAACACCTATTTGAGAAATTATTAAAGAAGCTGATTAACTTATACCTGAGCTAAAACTTAAACCAATACAAATCTTAATAAATCCACGTTTATAGTTTTTATAATGAAATTTTCAAAAGTCAGTTTAAGTGCTCGGTAGTTCTAGTGTTAAAAAGAGCATAGCGATTTCAAACATGGCGTAAGTATGCATCCTAGATATTTAGGTATATACATAGTACATAGTACATAGTACTGAGGTGTTAGTGGTTCAATAATTGTTGCAACCCATGCAAGTCAAATAAAAGAAATAAAAAAAAAAAAAAAAAGATTTCTATTAATCTACAAAGAATCTGGAGTTGTTGAGCGACCATTTTAAAAAATACCTTCTGTGCAACGGAATAGATCAATAAAGAGTGGATAAATGTATCGTCGAAGAAACCAATTCGAGCGCGTTTCTAATGCGCAGTTAGCTCGACCGAGGAATAAAAAGTACGATTGAATGAAGGAAGAAACCGCTCCTTGAAGGCTAAATCGACGAGATACACCGGCTGCGAACCACGCGCCGCATGTTTACCTTACCCCACCCCAAACAGGTTGTCGGTACGCGTCTCGCAGTAGGATTATTCTTCAAGGGAAGGCTTTGTGTTTCCGCGTTAATCACGAATATCTTCTTTTCGTGGAGAAACAACAAGGAAAAGCTCCTCTACGCGAGCTTTATTCGAGAGACAGGATTTTCTCTTCAGAGGACAATCGCAATATGTTTAAGTCTATAATATTTTCATTTCGTGTAACGTACACCTTTTATTCTTGGCAAAAAAAAAAGAAATAATATATCAATTCGATTCGATAATTTGGCTCAGTCGTGCTTTTATGTATACTTTGTACGACTTTGAAACGTTGTCCAATTACAACGGGGAAACGATAAACGGAACCACAAATTCGTGACGACACCGGTCATATGCGGAAATTATATCGTCACAAGTGTCAGAATCGGATTTCTTGAAGGATTTAGAGGCACAGAACTTTAGTAAACAATGATTGTTTACCTGACTCTCTATTCAGAGCAGCATCTATATTCTCCGCCCTTATGAACTACACTACTATTATTGCACCCGAGTATCTTCGTTATCATCACCATTTAACTTGTCATCACTACAACACAACTTATCACCACCTACGAATTCGAGTAAAAAACATAATCGTCAACGTGTGAACTCTTCCAGTAAGAATATAAAACGAAAGAAAGTATCATTATTATTCAAACACCGTCAACTGTAAATCAAAACGGGGGGTTAACTGAACCAAACGATGATTAAAAACACAACTATCATTCAACCGTTCCCAAAGTGTCTACAACAATGGCGGCTGCCAAAAAAACAAAAATGTCACGGCTCAGTAACAAGACGGGAACAACAACAACAAGTAGAAAAAAAATACATCCAACATGGCGGATCGAGGAGGGGAAAGACACGAGAAACGTCAGTACGAAAAACCGAGAAAATCCGCGGACCGCAGACGGCGCGCACGAGGCAACAATAACAACGTCCGAAAAGAGTGTCTCGCGTCGCCATTATCATCGAGGGCCGCCGGAGGAAAAAGAAGGGTTGGTGACGGTGCGACACGCGCGGATCATCGCATGAAGGAGCAAGACGGATATAGGCTAGACTAGAGAGAGGCCGACGGCACAGGGAAGACCCTACGGGGGACAAAGACGAAGACAGCATCGGCCGTGTCCCGTATTGCGTAGTAAGCGGTTGAATGGATTACGTCACGCGCCGGAGGCAGCGCGAGAGGGTAAAAGCGTCGCGTCAGAGTTGATGGTGGAAGAGAGAGGTAGGGGGGGGATGTGTGTGTGTGTGTGTGTGTATGGATGAGCACGCTAGCCACTTTTGTTTATTGCACCGCGACAGCTCGATCCGCCGCCGCGACCCGTTTGAAGGACTTCGGCCTTCGACACATTCCTTTGCTCGAGACCGTTTCTTTTCCCAGCCGAAGACAGGAAACGTGTCGCGGTCCCACTAAACACGCATGCATGCACGCACTACCGCCACCATATGAAACAACATGCAATACGATATGGCACGGCACGGCACGGCACGGCACGGCATGGCATGGCGCAGCACGGTATCCAACACAAACTTTTTAGTATATGCGCAGCATCGTTCGCAGTTCGCGCATATTCCCCGTGGTACCGTGTGACAGGACGATATCTGCCCCCGGACACCGTTTTCCCGGCGTGTTTCTCTCTCGTGCACCTTTGCGACCCAAGCAAGCGTTCCCTTACGCCGAGGAAACGGATCGATCGCCGAGATCAGGGGACTCGACGCTGCTGGTCCTCCTCCCATCATCGAAGACGGAAAGTTCGTTAAACACTCTCCGGAGGAGTGGGGGAGGGGTAACGGGAGATGGTAGAGGAAGGGCAGGAGGGAAGAAAACCCTCTCCCGCGTCGCACCCCACGTGTTTTGCGCGGTCAAACACAACAGACACTCGCCCGGTTGCCCCGTGCGTTTTATTCTTTCACTCTGGGATCTATGTATGGCTGTGTGTATCTTCCTTACTCTTTCGGCCTCTATATCTCTCTTTTTCCTCCTCCCTTTAAGTTTGTATCCTGTCCTGCTCTAGCCTCGTACGCTCCTTTATCCTTCTCCCTTAATCCGTTTCTCTTTATACGCACAGACACACGCGCACGCGTGTGTGTACATAAATATAATACATATACGGAGGAGACAAAGTAGTAGATACATATACGAGAATATAACACCGTCGCGGCTCAAGTGTCCTCCTATGCTGTCCCCTCCTGCGGGGAACAGTGGAAGGACCTTTAACGCTCGTCCCTCTACCGATCTAGTAATTTATGCTTCTCCTCTTACGTTCACGTGCTCGCGAAGTTCTCGGCGAAGTAGTCACCAGGAACACTGGCACCGCGTTCCACGTGGGTAAACGTGTCCCTTCAAAACACCGTCACGGTCCTCGCCACCGCCGCGCATTCCACCGTGCATAGCGTTGAGCCCGAAACTATACATATACACCGAGTGTGCCCAACGGGCGCTCACCACTGCGGTCCGCGAGCCACGCGTGTGCCTTTTTTTTCTTTTTCTCCTCACTCGACGGCAAGGTGTAGCGCACTCGATTCAGTTGCAAGTCCGGTCGATAGCACACCGCGACGGAAACGCGACACAGTGTACGTCTCACACACACGACGCGAACGGAACGTTTAGCAACATCCCCACGAACGAGTCAGCTGGTACTGATCGCCATCATGATCGCGACCGCTGACTTAGCCACGGGTCACGGACGTAGACGCGCCGGAGAAACGCGTGCCAAGCGGCCCCTCGTGTCCCACGTTGGAATCCGACGTATGCGCCGCCGTTCGTGTGGACGCCTCAACTAATCGCAGGTCTGTGCACGCTAATACCGGAAGTCCCTACCACAGATGAGGTATAGGTCAGATGTAACTACAATGGAAAATTTTGTCGCACGCTCTCGAGGGTACTCGTGTACCCCTTGCTATTTTTATGTCACGCCCTGACGTATCGACTAAGACTGGTTTTGTATGGCAGCGCTATAAGCGACGGAAATGAGAATAAAAAAATATTGAAATTTTAAATGACAATCAGTACAGTGTTGCCGATATGAAGAATTCTTTATTCATTGAACTGAGCGTCGCGACGTGACTTTTCAGTAGTCATTATGTAGTAATTTGTATAAGTAGCTTCGCGCGTTAGGAGTTTGAAGCATGACAACATTGTAACGGATACGTTTGTATACTGGTTTACCATTTACTACTTGGTCAACTTCGATCATTTTGCTTGATATGTAGTTTTCCTATGGACCGTTTTCTAGGCGTAGAGGGCAGAGTCAATCCTCTGTCTTTTGACACAGTCGATAATTCAGAATATGTGACACCGAGTACCGTAAGTTTGCAATGTCTATCCTATACCTCGTCCGTGTCTCTATTTATTTGCTCTACTCGACTAAACGAAATAAGAATAGGACCATCCAATGCAAATAGTAGCTCAGTCGTAGTATAGGGCCCAGAAACACTATGGTGCAGCCCTGGTGAAGAAGACAAAAGGAACCCAGACTATCCATTGTTAGTTAACTTTGTTGCTAACTGATCGTTCATAGAGATTTGAATTTTTAATGAATTTTTGTAATGGAGACTATATTTAGATCCTGCCTTTTAGTTGTTTCATTCTATTTCAACTTATGTCTCTGCCTAAATATCTTTAATTTATTTGTAACTGCTTTGGGATTTAGGCAGTTCAACTTCTTTATTGACTCTTTGTCTTGTAATGTTCATTTATGTAAATATGTATAAAGATTTAACCTAATTTTGATTGTGCAGTAGCTGAGATGAATCTACTTGAAGAAATGAGGGGTGTTTAGATCTAGCTATGGAGTCCCTTGTTGTAGCGATATTCTATTATCTTTTGATGCGATTAACACTGTAAGATGAACGGGGCAGCGGATAGTTACCACCGACTAACCATTCGGGGAGCTATTGTTCCCGTCGAAAATGAATATCCATTGTACGTGGCATTATTCGAACCTCTCCTTTAGCGATGACGGATGTGGACAGGTCAGACTTTGATGGGACGTTCTAGATGGGAGGATGACCTTAGGCTTTTGGTAGGCAGACAAGAATACTCTTTTCCTTTTTGCGATTCTTCGTTACCTCTTTGTTGGTTCCTTTGGGGTCCATAATGATCGTCATTTCTCATGTCAGATGATGCCGAAGGATGTAGAGTAATAAAGCGCTGTAGACGCGTTTACATTTGATTAGCTCAAGAAGGGAGAAAGAGTACAGGTACAAGTGTTTTACCTCTTCATATTGATTCACTTGTTATCTGGAAGTTAGATAAATGAAGAGGATAGCAATTACGGGAATATTATTCATAGCTACCTGTCTTATGAATGACAGTTAATAAACGAATAGTAAAACTCTACCTTATCGATAGAAGCGAACACACCTTTACCTTTTATCGGTCAGACTTATATTATTTATTTTATTAATTTTCATCATCGACGACTTGTTGACTAACCAAAAGAGTCCGGGGCGTTTTGGCGAGGGATACCACACTAATTCTTCTATCATTCGCATATCAAAAATACTTATACAAAAAATATTAAAACATTAAAAGGAACAGTTAAATTGAGTATATAAATGTTAAAAATACAAATAGTATTAAAAGTTGCTTGAAAATGTACGAGAAGACATTGCTAACGTTGCAACAGATATTTTATTACGTGGGATATAAAAATATTTATATTATAATTTTGTTTCTTCGCATTTATATTTCATATATAATGTACATAATAAGAATACATTAATTTTAGTAAACGTGAGTGAATATAATCATATTTTGTTACTACGATAAGATTTTCCTATCCGTGGCTTATAAATCAGAGAATATTAGAGTCTTTCACAATTTCTGAGCATCTTACGTCTTTGTTTACCATCCTATTGGTCAGCCGGATACAGCCTTCCTCCCGATGAGACCTAGACCTGGACCTGGAGTCTCATCACTGCTAAGTCAGATGGCTACCCCTTGCCTTCCCGACAATTCTGGTGGACGGAATCCAAGTTTTCCACTTTGGAAACCTGTATTATATAGTTTAGACTCATTTTCGACCAAAGGTATCCCGAACTTCCCATTGGTCAGCCGGATGTAGCCTCCCTCCCGATGAGACGTCGACCTGGGATTTCATCACTGCTAATTCATGTGGCTATGCCTTGCCCTTCTGACAATTCTGATCGACGGAATCCATGTTTTCTACTTTGGAAACCTGGTTGGTTTCTATAGTAGTCCGCATTACAGCCGTAGATAAATACTGGGATTGGGAGTGGGGAGTGCCGGTGCTATCCGAGACCCCATAACCATTCCTCTAGTCATCACGTCGTTGACGGTCGGTAGATGTGGTTTAGATTAAAATTTGTTTACTCTAAAGGACACAATGTACGTATTTTTGAGGTATATTTATTTTCATATTCTATTTACACGTAACATTGTAAATATCAGTCTTGGGAATCAAATCTTTCATACTTTATAATTTCAGCTATCAAGAACTATTGTCTTAGGACAATATCTTTGATTCACGCTAAGTATATCTTCGCCTTTTGTCGAATCTTCGAGCGGAAAGATCATTTGTAGTACAAAATTGTTAGAAAAACTGTTTTATTACAATATCAACATTCTTACAGTAATTCTCGCTTACGATCGACACGTGTAATCTACAGGTACAATAAACTATATAAAACGCAATAAATATTCGTAGCGTTTATATTGAAAAATCAGCACAGTTCAGTCTAGTTTCTTTTTATTAACAGCCTGCTTCGATATCGTTCTCCAGCAGAGTTTCTTCAGCCCGTATACGAGCAACACCAACGCGGCCGCATAGAATGCCACCACGTCAATGGAATAATAATGAATGACGCCCATGTGTCTAAAAAGAATGAACTTCAGTTTTGTTTTGTCAAACTTTCTTTCGAGGAAAAACGTTTTCCGTCAGAAGAAACAACATGAAAATAACGGGAAGGAACTTCGTCGTGTACCTGGTGGAACTCATCAAATGTTCAGCACCCTTGTACTTGGCGACGTGTTCCACCCACCAGGTCGCCAATTTTCTTGGACTAATTGGCAATTCTCGTAACAACGAGCTGCGTTTCTTTGCTGCCATTCGATACGAATTGTTGTGCACGGCGGCCACCTTCAGGATCCCCTCGCGAAGATTTCCGACCGAGATGCCAGCTAGATCCATCACCAGAGCATAGCCTAGCTTTTCTGCAACGAAATATTGGTTGAAGCTATTTTTGAACATTCGCTGAACATTAAAAGATCTCGATCACTGTTAATCAGACAAAGCACAACTTTTAATCAGATTCGGCTAAAAGATACCAATATGATACTTAATTGGAAATCTCTGATGGATCCGAGATCCATTCTGCAAACTATCAGAACATGGAAACTCATTATACTCACCTGCCTGGGCAGCGTTCCCGTCGTGATCACAGAAGACAGGCAGAACGAGAGTCGGAGCACCATGATATGCTGCTTCGTGCAGAGACAAGAGGCCGCCGTGGGAGACGAAAGCTCGGAGTTTCGGGTGCCCGAGGAGGTCCTGCTGTGGCCACCAAGCCGCCGTTCTGACGTTCGACGGCAGATCTTTAATCTTCCCACCCTCCCATTTCCATACAACGTTGTAGGGGATTGTGGCAAAAGCTGCGACGAATATCTGACGAAGAGCCTCTGGCATGCCCGACGCTCGAACCGACGAGCCCATAGAGACGAAGATGAAACCTGCCGACCACGTTTTCATGTTATCATCGTTATTGGAATCTTTGTGGAGGATGTTCAATCTTTTCGAAATTCTAGACGGACTGAAATCCGTGCTTGAAAAGTAGTATTAGTAGTAATTATAGTATTCTGTTTCTATAGAAGGGTGATATTTCTATTCTTTGTGAAAAAGCTATCTTATTCCTCCTCTAAAAGTCTTCTTTCCCCTCATAGGAAAACTATTTTTTCCTTCCGCGAAAGAACTAGTAGTTTTCTCCACGATAGTGCAATTCTTCTTTCCACGAGAAAGCTATTCCATTTTGGTCCAATATGGAGCCAACTGGGATGCATAAAATTTCATCAAACTCGTCCGCGAACGTTCTATCGGATACAGTTGTCTGGACGGGCGACTCCCTTGATTATTTCTGTTTCCAGGTATGTAAATTGCGGAAGTTCCCAGCGTAGACGCGTGATACGAAGTTTCACGGTCCTCGAAGTTCTGCGAATCCCGATTAATATTCATGCGTCATCGGTAGAACTTACATCGGCGGTTCGTCATGTAACTAGATAGGAAATAAGATCAAGTCCAGTGTGAACGCACCTCGCAGCAGGAAGTTCTCCATATCGTTGCTAAGCTGAGTGGCGGGATTGCAATGGAGGCAAGCGACGTTGACAACGTTCGCCAAGTATGGCAGAGAATCAGCGACGCTGTAGTGGCTGTTCTGTAACGTCAACGGCACCTCGGCAGTCAAGTCACGTACGTCGGGCAGCTGATCCCCTGGAAATGGGGCATAGTTCTGACGTCGCTAAAGATCAAATCCTGCGATCGAATCGTTCATGGCTCATAGTAAGAAATTTTGTGAACTGATCGTAGTGTAGGGGTAGCATTCTGATGTTATTGCATCATTTTATTGTCGTCGCTTTCAAAGTATTCCTACCTTCTGAAACTACAAGGTAGGAAAAATTCAGAGAAGTTAACAGACTCGTCAGCAAGGCCTTTTACCAGATCTTTCACTTAGACGTAAGAACTAAATAGCCCTAATGACTGTTCCTATACCAAAGAATAAAGTAAATATCGAAAGACATTTCAACAACATTAGAATATGTCGACGGTTCTGATGAACATCCTATCAAATCAGTTTTAAAATTGAATTGAAAGGCGGATTTGACACTGAGAGACTGGCAATGGTATGCAGCTTCAACATAGGAGTATTTTCGCCATTTTTTCTCTTTGTTTTGATAACTATAAGCTGTAGCCAGCTTGTCAATTGAAAGAGCAATTGTTATGAGTAGCAACTGTGCCCTTTCCCCACGGTCAGTCCACGAACCTCACTATCAGGCAGCGTATCTACGTACCGAGGTATCTTCTCAGAACGGGCTGCACGTATCCAGTAGTCATGATCCAATGCATGATCCGCAGCGTGACTAGACACGCCGCGTTCAGTATCCTCTCGAAGAAGCCCATGTCCTGCGTGAATGATTTGCCGAAGTAGGGCGTGACCGACCAAGGAGACGGATTCCCCTGACGCCCTATGGAGCCGCTGTACAGGGCGACCTGTGTGCCAGTGGTATCGATTTCACCCGATTGTCCAATAATTCTTGCCCTCCGAGTAATTGCCTTCGTTAAACGGCTAATGGTAATTAAACGTGCGAGATTTAATTGAAACGTGATACAACCCCTGCTGCAAGAGACGCGACCTCGAAGCAGAGATTGCTCTGCTTTGTTTGGAGTCAGCCCGCGATACTCTTTTTTCTCTCTCCCTCCCTTCCGTCTCTCACCCCGTGACCGAATCCCACGGAGCGCGTAATTAAAACCGGAGGTTTACTTTTGGGGCGTAGTTGGGTATAACGGTACACCAATTAGGAGGTCGAAGGAATTAATTAATGAGGGAGTAATTAATAGCCTTTAGGGATTGGAGGAAGGACTAGTTGATCAGGAGGCGTGCTTGAAAGAAGCTTTAACGATAAACGTAATGGGTTGTACCCTTGTGTATACAGAATTAGTCTTCATTTTTTCCATGTGTACTTTGTATAGGTAAATATTATCAATAACTAAAAAGAAGTTCACGAATAGTCAGTTCAGTTGTGACGAAGCGTTTCATTTATTTCTATTTCGAATTGCTCGAGCGTCTGTTCAATCTGTTCACGGATTTGATGGTAAAGTGAATCTAGGATTCGTTGACGTACTTATGACTCCGCCCCTCATTCAAAGAACTCGGAAAAGCAGGGGATTACCGTGTTAAGCATGATCGTAGGCACGTTTTCGCCATGGAGAACTCCAAGAAGACACTCAGGAAAGGCGCCATCTACCACGGCAACGTCCCAACGAAGACGAGGATTACCTTCCGGCTTCCTGATCCAAGAAACCGACATCTCGTCCCGAAGGAGCGCCTCGCAGGCTTCCCAGGCGTATCGCATTGCGTCCCAGGGCGAGATCGGCAACTCGTCACGGAACCTCGCGCCCACCAGGTCCCATTCCGACGTGTAATTATCGACGTAAGCCTACCCGACAATCAATTCAAGCGAAATTTACACACGATTCACCTCCAAGTTTATCGAAAAATGCACTCACTAAATATTTATGCACGCAATTCTCGATCGATTGAAATTTAACGAACCGTCAATTTATATCTACCCCCTAATTAGAGCTATATTATTCTCGAGAATTAGCCTTATCTTCATTGAAAAACCACGGTTACTTTAAACCGATGACACCAGAAAGACAGTGTGTCATTTCAACATAAACAAAGGAAACAACGTAAGTTATAATATATACAATTTACACATAGACAATTTATTTCGTCCGCACTGATTTCCGAAAAAAACGAACATCATAATGCATCTTAAATTCTCTTTATGACAAACAATTATCGAATCGCTCACCTCGAAAAGGGGTGGTACGAACTCCTGAAGGTCGTTGTTCACGGCAGGCCCAGGAAATGCGCTGACCACCGTCACGTTATGTCCCCTGGCCCTCAAACTGCTGCCAAGAGCGACGAAAGGTACGGTGTGGGACTTAGTGCCGCCCATGGTGGCCAACAGGACATTGTATCCCTTCGCCGTTGCCCAGAAACAGGTGACGATCGTCAGAGCAAGGACACGGTCGATCGAGTTGATCATATCTTCTCGCTTGGTGGGCTCTGATGCCCGTTGAAAAAGAAACGAATTGTTTTGTGTTTCACGTAAACCGGCCTATCTGCCAGCTGAACTCGCTGCGTTGGTGCTGCTGGCTTCGAATGGTAGCCGGTCGTTGTCGAAAGAACGGCGAAACGTCGAGGACGGTCGCATCGTCGAGTCGACAACTTCCTCCGGTTCCTCTTGCCACTGTATCTTGCCGCTCTTCCGTTCCAGCGCGTTTCCCTGTTAGCTCAATTGTTGTGCTTCGAGTTCCCTCCTCCTCTGAGAATGCCTTTAGAGCACTACAGCCTCAGCGGAGTTTAACGAGCTCGCGAAACGACGTTCCTACGCGGTGCTCGTCCTCCAGAGCTGCTAGAAACGGAGCCGGCGATCCATCATCATGGAAATCAGTCAGCCGTTGAATGCTGATCGTTGGTCAATGGGTACGGGTCACTTTGCGTTCGAGTGTTTCTTCATTTAAGGACTTTATTAAACTCCAGTGATTAGTTGCTAATCATTTTTTTATGAACCTGCTCGAGTAGCGGGTAATCTGTCGGACTGATTCGTCATTTTATCTTCGCACCCTGTAAATTCGCGTGATTCGCCGCGTGAGACGTTTAAAATGTGAACCGTGGGGCTGCAATATGGACTAAAATGATGAATTTTAGATTTCTTTTTTTCGAATCATTGGGAAAATACAGGCGTTCTTCTGAGAATGAAAATAGAGAGCACCGCGGCTCGGAAATAATTGATTAGTGGTTTTATTAACTTGGATTCCTTAGCGAGGAGAATTTTAAACGGAGAGCTTGTAGAAGTGGAAAGAGTTTAATTGAGGAGGAATGGTGAAATAACAATTGTTATTGAAGGGACTCTCATTTCGAGTGCGTTTTGATTTCATTTCTCTGGGGTGCGAATACTGCAACAGGTCTGGTACTTTCGAGCTGTTTAAAGGAAATCTGTCTTTTCATTATATAGCTTTGTACTTAATTTCTATTATTGTAATATATAAATAAAAAGTAGAATTTTCAAGTGGATTTTCTAAGGAGATAAAGAAGTCACATAAATATTGCTATAGAACATAAGAGTCACATGACACGTAGTACCTACGATATGCGAATCAACGAGTCTAATCTTCGACGGTGTTTGAACTGGTGCCCGAGACTTTCTCTAATAACGCGAGTTTCAAGTGCGGTATTCAATCGTTTGGTCGAGACAATGCGATTTCTCGTGATCACCGCGATCCTCGGATTTCTTCTGTTCTCCTTTTTTCCCGGCGGAGTTAGGTAAAATGTAATCCGATTACATATTACTAACGACAATTCAAATATAATAGTTCATTTCAATAAAAGTTCTCATTTTCGGATTACTTCCAATTACAAGGGACCAACCCAAGAAATTTCATAATTGACTTGCAATCGTGTGCAAGTTGTACTTTAACCCTTAACAACTAAGTATTTTAGTTACAAAAGTTGTAAAAACAAAAAGTTTGCTTGGTAATTCAAGTCAGCTAATTTGAGAGAGACGAAACAAGATGAATTATTAAGCTGTAATCACTAATCCTAACACATTATTTATTATTAGATACTAAACATTTTATCGAAGATTAATGAGCAATTCTGAAGAATTTCTTAATCAAACTTTCAATAGCAATAGCAATAGTAATCCAGAAATAACGAACTACATCGAGTAACCACAACCTAATTATTGTTCCACTACTATTACTCAAACAATCTTATTTGGCCAGTTTTGATACAAGATTATAATTGAAATTTCATTAAAAATCCTGCGGTAAAGCGTTATACATTCGCGATCAGCGTTCGTTTGATCAAATCATTGTTATAAAATGCCAAACAGAATTCAAAACAAAAATCTCGGTAATTTCATTGACATTGGATCACGCTTTGCGATATTGAATAAAAATTCAAGTGAAAATAATTGAATTCTTTTCACGCAGGATGCAAAATGTTGAGCGTCACAGATATGTGGTAACGGTGACGAAGGTGTTAATATACAACCGCGTTACATTTTGGTCAATCTTACTCCCCGGCAGCTCGATTCTGGTTCGCCAAAAAATGGACCGGACCGATTTCACTTCCGCACGGCAGGAACGGTGGCCGAGCCGGGACGACCGAGAGAAATCGTTAAATCCATTTTCGGACCGAAGAAAGAATCGAAAGTAGCCGGTCGAACGGCGACGGTCACTCGCCGCGCGCACGAAATCGCGAGCAGCTTTAACCGTGGCTCGCTCGGATTGAACGGGCCGGGAAAATTGGTTCGTTTCCGTGGAACGGAGCAATTGGATCCGATCGAGGCGCCATGCGCCAGTGGTTTCCAAAACATTGTGTTGCTACGCCGTCTTTTAACCGTTTCACACGATTTATTTTAAATGTTGCTGGGTGTAAACTTTTATTTATTTTTCGAACATGAATTAAAGTAATTTGCTGCGGTAGGATTCAACGTTTTATGTTTATTTCATTTATTATTACTGTAATAAGATTTCATTTTTATAATCTTTTAAAGTGTGGTATTTTTTAAAACAATTTCCAACGTTCTATAACAACTTCTATTGTCATTTCCAGCATAATATAGGAGTGCAAAAGGTTAACAGATTGACTGCCAGTGATATTTTTAGTTGTTAGCTGGAGTATCGACATTGTTTTTCTGAACAGTTCTTATGAAAAATAATATATAATATATAAGTGGAGTACTTAATACCTTTATTTCACTTTAATAGTTTCTTATTTTCTTAATATTCAAAAAATACATTCCGATCGGACTGAGCGGCAGGCAACCTCTCCCTCGTATCGTAAAATAATACATTTTTAAATGGTAAAAAATATATTGACACTTTATCTGCTCATTATGTTGTTTCGATTTTGTTTGTTTTAGAGCAATGTAATGTTAATAGGTTGTTAAGTATTCGGAATCTAAAAACCGATTGATAGGCTTGCAGTAGATAAAGCGTTAATACCGAATGTTATGTTATAAAAATAACATTTCCAATGTGAAAATCATTACTATAGACGGTCGAATTCAGACACTGATAAACCACGCTCGATCGAGAAAATCAAAGAAACAGAATATCTTCCAGTGGCAAATAGAAGTAAACGGATCGGTAAACGATTTAGATTTTTTACGAGGATCGCTTCGAACGAGATGATTGATAAGAAAACTTGAATAAAAGTTGATAAGTAGATACCATAAGCGGGATTCTCGCGGCATTCGCCTCTTAAACCTCGGAACACGGGAAAACTTCGAAAAAATTTGAATGAGTTGTTTAGCTCCTTCGGAATGCGAACGAGAATCATTAATGGAATGAAGAAACTTTTCTTCGACGTTAACGCTTATAAAATGGCACACGGAAATCGTGTGTATATGTTTGCTGTCTTCAGATATGTCGGGCAGATTGAATCCGAATAATGAACGGGTTAATGATCTTAACCTAGATCTTATGGAGAGTCTAATAACCTGTGTTCGAAAATTCACTGTGCCAGGATTTCAACATTACAGTTACATATTAAAAGTTACAATTTTCGTAACCCAATTCTAGAGTTTTTCTAAAAAAAACAGTTCCCAAAAGCCAAAAGTTCTTTGGGTTAATAATCGAATTGAAAAACGACTTTTTACGCTCTAATTGAAACTCGTTCTGGATCTTATCTTGAAACCAATACAAGTTTTAATTTTTCTACGTCGTTAATTCTTATTTTATTTGTGTGCGATTTGTCTTTTTAGATAGAAAATGTATTAGATATCCGTGTAATTAGTATCGAATGAGTTGAGAGGTCTGTATTAAACGGAATTGCTAATGGGCGAAGGAGAATTATCGGTTCCATCGATTCAGTGATCCATACACGTGACGACTTCCGATTACGATGCAGAGGACGATGCAGGATGTGACAATCCACCAAAATTTCTCAATCTCATGACAGTTTCGTTTATAGCCGATCGTTGCGCGCGGATAGATCAGCGCAATGTCGCTTCATATTAGCGTGTTAATTCGTCGCGGTTCACCGTGTTGCGATTACTAGTTGCGAAATTCACCTGTGCACTTTGTGTGCTTTAGGCGAGTCATAAACTCCGATGCATCTGCTCCGAGTCGGTTTAATTAATTGCAATAGCTGGATTGCGTGTCCTTATGCAACATCAAGATTCTTCAAAGAGAAATCCAGAGCATCGTGTTAAATATAAATTAATCTTCTTTAGTAATGATTTCGATGCATAGAATTCTCTTGCACTACAATGTTATAAATATTTATCATTATGCTTTAAAAGAATTATGCGAACCATCGGAATTATATTTACCATTCAAAATCTTTATTTTTATCCTCGTATTCAAATATTTCCTGCCAACTTCATTAAGTCGATTCTTTATGTTTGAAAAGCATGTTGAACCATGAAACCAGTTCCTTCTAAATTCGCTTTTTTCACTAACAAATATTCGAAAACACACACTCGAAACAAAAGGTCAAAATCTTCTATTTCTTATTTCGTGTTATTTAAATAAATTCTTTCACTCTTATTTATCGCTGAATCACTAATCTCCCATCCAAATAAAGACCGTATTTATTACTTACATAGTTTAATTAATTAAACTGTTATGTAGCCTAATTTATCATTGCCAGTATCACTAATCTATAACAAGAATGTAAAATCAGATACGTTTGTATCTCTTTAGTAATTCTGATATGCTAGTAAAAAATATTATTAAAAAGAATATAGATCAGTGATTCCGAGTTGAATTACATGCGATTCAACGTGAATTAAACAGCATCAAATACACATTCAATGTATCCAGTATTCACCATTTCCCAGCCTCAACTTTACTCGGCTCTCTGTTCAGCGTGTCGAATCGGTGGATCGCGGAAAGGAATCCGTAACATTCTTCCTTACCTTCGACTTTCTTTCTCTCCTATATACGGTCAGCGTTCCCTTCCGTTCCCATCGCACTCGTTCGTCACCGTTATCGCCCTGTCGAATTCCCGACGATCGATTATCGAACAATCTACGAAATCCTTCACCGAGTCCTCGATCGTTCGGTTACCGCGAACGATAAACGAATTTCTTATCCGCTTCGAGCATCTTCGAAATCGTTCCAGAAGCCATTCGCTCCACTGAATCACTGGTTCCAAGAAATCCGATGATCCGACACGATTTGCAGGGGGAAAAAACGAGAAACACTACGTGACGCGCGACAAGTTATTCGCGTTCGACCGATCGATCCACGGATATTCAAGTTCAACGCGTTCGAACGCCGACAAGCTCGGATATCACCGAGCGTGAAAGTTTGACTGGCCAGCGGCAGCTTTAATGATCAGCTGTGCTCGAGAGAGAGAGAGTTCTTCCTCCCACCAGTTGACTTCTTGCTCTTCGGCAGTCTCAATCGCATCGGCTGAAGATGTTCCATGGCGGGCAACGATCGGGTCGGTCCCCTGGATCCCGTTGCACGATCGTTGGGTCGCTCTCAGCCCGTGGGATTGCCGGTGCTCGATCCTTCGATCGAAACGAGCCAGCTCGTCGAGGTGACTCCTTTCACGATCGTTCGTTGCATTCGTTCTTCGGTATCATTCGCAATTCGTGGACGAGACTTTTTTACATCTTCCGAAACTCTTTTAACACTAGAACTGACGAGCAGTGGAATTGACTGTTCGGTATTTTCCTATGAGACTGATAAAAGTATATTTATTGAAATTTCAGTTTGCTTATATTCTAGATTGGGGTTATTTGAATCAATTTGTTTAATAGTTGATCGTCTATTGAATAAAGATGAGAAATCATCCGAATTTTCAATAATTTTGAGAGGACGAACACAAAATCATTTTTTTGTAGTTGCAGTGTTAATGAAAACTTAGTTGTGTATTGAAGAAAATTATATGTTTGTCTCTCGTTACTTGAATAATTACATTAATCATTTAGAGTTTTTGATTTCATCAGAATAACGAAAATTCATTAGCTCTGTAAATGATTCTTGTTTTTCGAAATACCATAATCAATAGATTAAAATAAAAATTTATTTCAAACAGAGAGATTGATATGTAGAAGAGTACACGGAATATACTTGGTCATAAAAAAGTGATATTGTTAAATAACAGAAATGCGATAATTTCTCAGAAAGATATATTTATTTATTAATTCATTTCCGCGGAAGAATCGAAATGTCGGCTGATCGATACAAATCCTTAACTCTTGCGTTACTAATCTACAAGAAAAGGAAGTAATTTGCGGAAGTTGATAATAATGCAGGAACAAAAGGACGTTAAAATTATACGGATTATGAAAGTTATTTCTCCGCTGCACTCGCCACGCGTATTTGCCATTACCTACGAGTTTATTGCTCTTAGAAAAATCATACGTTCGAAAATTAGTCCAGATCCATTCTAATTCCTAGTGATTGAGCAATTGTCATGCACGTGGGGAACCTGCTCCATGCATAGTCGCGTGTTAATTTCATGCATTTCTGCGCGCCGAATTTATTGATAGCCGGATAAACCGACACACCCAGAATCGACACACTCGAGTTTCTCTTTTGATTCATTTTCAGTCCCGACGAGTGGCTGGAATCGACACGAAATGCATAACGAGATGCAACCGTTTAAAATAATTAGAATAACTACGTACGGTAACGATATTAGAAGCAGAAACATTAATATATGCAAATGTGGATCAGTCACGAGATTCTTCCACGATATATTCGCTGCAATTGTATATAAACTGAAGCAACTTGCAACTGAAATCTCTAAAGCCATCTATAAAGCAAGAAATCTATGAAATAACGATCACAGTTGAGAAATAAATCGTAGGCTAAGGGGTTAAATGATTCGTAAACAGGAGTACAAGTATCGAGGAGATAGTGTTTGGCGATTCGCGGCGAGACAAAGAATTAAGACGGATTTCACTGGTTCGATACCGTTACTTTTTCGCGAGCGATTTACTATCGGCGCAGCACCGTTTCCTCGGCGTCGCGTCGGGGCGACGTCGTGGCCGAATGGCCGCGTTTACCTCGACTTCTTTCGCAGGTATGGATACTCTTCGTTTCCCCGGTCCTTTTTCACCCGCGATCACGCGCATTACATTTAAAAAGCCGACCATTATTCCGGAAGAATCAAAGAGAGCTAACGTCCATTCATGCGTTGGAAATTCGAGGGCTTCAAAGGAAACTCTTTTTACGTACGAAATTTGCCTACGAAACTTGAATAGCCGCTGGTTGGCAACCGGCGAGCCTACTCGAACTCCGAAAAATATCCGCCGCGTTTATTTATTTGGTCGACAATGCGAACATTTTTCTCGTTTCGGGAGCGAACTGGGTAACCGGTCACTGTGACCCAAAAAACGAAATTCCAAATCGAATCTCCGTGCGGCATCCATGTTTCCGTGTTTACTCATCTTCGGAATTTTAACTCTGGTAATCTGTACTCGTTACAACGGGCATCGATCAATAGCTTGATGACTATTAGTCTTTTCAGAATTATTCGAATTCTAACGCTGAACACGATAACCCATAATGGTTATGGGACACGTAAATCCGATCTTTGAAACATGTCCATGGGCTGGTGATCGTTCATCCTGTGAAACTAATTGCGATAATTTATATTACTTACGGCGGACATCTGTTGTACGCGAAAAAGACAGGAAAAAGTGACCAGAGTCTATTACAATTACTCATCCTCGAAGCTAATAACGGGCTTGACACCAATGTTCCTCGCAACTTTGGAGCAATTCGATGTTTAAGTGATTCTTGTAAGTTGATACGAGTAGTATCGGAATGAGTGCTAAGTGATGGTAGTATTGCGTGAAGTATGAACGTGTCGATTATAATTATTAATCGAACCGAAATGGAGCGTAATGATACTTGACGTGACGGATATACGGTGAGAAAAATAAACGTGATTCGAAGCAGCATTAACGACAGAGAGATTAAAGTCGGTGACAGTGACAGAAGGGAGAGAGAAACGTAACAAAAGAGTTAATATAATATGTATTGTGAGTGTATAGGTACAATTGTGAATCTATTTATATCAACTCTATTTAAAACGTAGGCAGCTGCAAGAAATCGAGATAAGTGATTGTATATCGTTTGAATATCGATACTTTTGATGTCTACGCATTCATATGAGTTTACTTGTGATATATAGATAGTGAAGTATCGATATAATATTGATGTATATTACCGACAGTAAAATATAGAAACAATACTATCAATAGGACTATCGATATAGAAATATCGATATACCTTGAACAATACCATTTCCCATTGCTACTCGAAACCAAAATCTAAATGCAAATAGATTGATACATTCATTTTCTACAAAGACCATTCAAACTTAAACGATTTAAAGCTAATCACGCAGAAAATTCGGCACAATGAAGCCGCTACCACTATTACTTACCTAACGGGCTAACGAAATCAGGACAGTTCGTCTCAGAAACGATTAGCGTCGAAGAAAAGAATTAACCGAGAGGGTAGCGTTGAATGCTGCCTAACTCAAGCTCCACGGTTTCCATCGAATCGCAACAAAAGGGTTGTTCCCGGACGACGAGCATCCTCACGAGAGTGCCCTCATCTTTTCTTCCCGCAGATAATGCCGATTACCAGGCACGAGGTGAAATGCGCATCGTCGGGCGAGAATGGAACGGTTTCAAGTAAGACGACCAAACATTAAACAAATTCGGCTGAATAGAAAGTCTTTTGACCGTTTTGTTACCGGTGGCATCGCCTTGAAACAACATATTTCAATATCAGTAAAATGCAAACTATTTTTTTCACGGTTAGAATATCATTTTTGTATAAAAGTATTTATTTCGGTTAAGAATGATAAGTTAGTTCATGTATATTGTGAAAGTAGCTGTATTTTTCTTAGAAATTTTTATTTGGGATTTTTAGGGGTTGATGGATAATTGTTATCAACTTAAAATTTTCTCAAGAACGTCAACCTTTTTAGATACATTTAGTTAATACGCGTCGAAGAGGAAATCAGGGAACATGTATCTTAGATTGAGAAATCAATAATTCCTTTTTTAATAAATACTTACCTTAACTATAAATTTAGCTTTCTTAAAAGTAAAATATCGTCTAGGTAATTATTGCCCACTGCAAATATGGTCGCCGCCTGCTGTCTGGAAAATTAAACTCCTTGCCCTATGATGACGAGTGAGACTCACAGTAAAGATTTCGAGATTAATTTAACAAAAATCTACACTTCTCGTTGCACGTGGATCGAAGGAAACGACTATTTTGTCTTTCTGAATATTTCACCTTCAAAGTTAATGTATATTTACAACTTCTTCGCATTTCTTGCAAATCATATAGTAGAATTAGTTGAATTTATTCGCAAAGAAAATATCGTATGTTTTCCTATGACTGAATCGCGGATATTTATACGAATACTACTTGTGAAACTAGAACATCGGTCTTGTCTAATTTGTTCACGTTCATTACCGTCATCGAAATTTGTCAAAAGAAGTCAGTACTTACAACTTCTTCGAGGTCTATAAATCAAATTGTCAGTTTAATAGCGCCGCTGAAACACTCGTGCGCAGAACTACCAGGCTCGAAATAATTAACAACAAAAACATCCAATTTCGTAATATAGATCGCTACAACGGCAATAACTTTCTCCGTTTAAAAACACCTCCAAGTGATTCCCATCCACCTCGCGCGCTGTTTTCACGCGCGAAGCGTGACTTCGTTTACAGCTCGCGAATACAGCGAATAACAATTAAAAAAAATACGAATTCAGCTTTGGAAATTGGGTTAACGCACGTGCTCGTTTTTTTCGGGCGAAATAAGAAAACAAACACTGAATGGGCTCCAATCGAAAATGGTAATTTCGCACATTCAAAAGAGCCCATCGATGCATTGTAGTCAACTACATAGTTAACACTAGAGCTACCACACCCGTCAAAATAGCGGGTCTCAGTTTCTTTATTTCGCTATTACTGATATCTCAAAAGTGTTAAATATCTGAAATGATTTTCGAGGTGAATAATTTCACTTGAATACTATAATAAATGTAGGGAGAAACCGAAAAGAAAATTTTATAAGGACTACATATTATCCGTTTGCACTCGAAGTTTTTTCTCACTGACATTACCAGCGACTCGAAGTAATTTTAACGGAAAAGGCAAAGATACAAATGTCATAACATATATTTCATGACAAAATCTTACAATTTGTAATGATAAATTTGAAATTGCTCTGCTCTGGAGCCTTTGAGTGCAAAGCGTTAATCGTATTGAACGCTCGGTAATTCTACTGTTAACACATTGACTGAATCGACATTTATCAAATAATAGAATCAAAGTAATTTTCGTAATGGAACAAAAACTGCAAACTCGATTTTTTATAGTGGTTTCTTGATATGTTATTTCGGTATGTTCAATATGTCACTGAGAAAATTCATTTTTACATCTGTACGGAGAAGTCATAAAATTCCGAATTCAAGTGAAATGGCGATAGTGCTGTTTGAGTTAGGGGAAGGGAAGGACGAAATGAAAGGTCAAGAAGTATATGTTTCATTTACTGTATATTCTATCGAAGGATATAGTAGCCATCAACACTAAATGTACCTCAACCGGTCAAATGGCCAGTTTTAAAATTTGATTAAAAATTCTGCGTGTTCCTTCGTTTACATAATTCTATATCGATTCCCATATTGCCCGATTAATCAATTTAACAATGTTTGTCATTCCGCTTGTTTCTGTTTCCAAGAAGAAGAATTTATCGTCTATCTTATTTACCTTTATTTTATTATAACCATTTATTTGGCTGGTTACGGTAGGAGTAGGCAATGTTAATGACAGTACGATGAATAATTAAACTTGTTAAAAATTACTTTCTGAATTTTTGTCTCCTGATACCGACCGTGTTCCGCGAATTTTGTTAATGAAAATTCGCGTGTCCGTCAAGGTGTAGCGTAATTAGCGGACCGGGGAGCGCATGAAAATTAGCTGATTCGCTGTGTTTCGTTTTGCTCGGCCCGCATTCGGGACACGTAGAACCGTTGCCGGTCGCGACGATCGTCGTGTCTCTCGTTTTGGCAAACTGAACTGTCGCTCGGATGCACGGAACGCGAAATATCACGCGGTCATACGCGAATGTCCACGACATAGTGTAACTCTGACCTAACGTCTCCGTTGGCAAGAACATTTTAGTTAATCTATTAACTAATACAAAATAAATTATCTCTTTATTCATTTATTCTTCCGTTTATCCGTTAGAACGGTTGAAAAGGAATATTAAACGAAACCTCTTGTTCTATGGAACATACAAAATATCGATAAATAATTACGTGAAAAACGAAATATTTTGTCTTTAATGCTTATGTTTTATGACGAACAATTATTTACTATGCGTTTCGTTCAAGTTTCATTCTTCTCTTACTGTTAGCATTAATCCTTAACAGAGTAAAAGCTTCAATATCAAAAAATATATAACACTTTGTTTCCATTTATAGTTATCGTAATTAGATCTGTCTGTTGTGTTGAGATATATTTCCTGTTTTATAATATCAAAAGATTTATTAACGTTTCCGTTAGATTTAGTCAATATTCCAGTACTTTATAGAAGTGAGCATTATTAAAAAATGATCGAACGGTAAAGGTGAATTTCGAAACCGACAGTGCAACGACGGGCACGTAACAAAAAAAAATAAGCATTTCGTGCTCGAAGCGGCCTCAAGCCGCACTGCGGAATGAATTTACATTGTTATCGTTCGCAGTCGCCTCGAGCGATCATTTATCTCGATTTGAGTGCTGCTCTCGAGTGAAACCGGAGTTTAGCTGTTAGCATTATCGTTAGCACTTTGATTACTTTATCCGACGAATCACGGGAAAGCAAAGGAATACTATTAGTTGTTATAAAAGTCGGCTAGGCACAGAATATTTCAGACACTTTTCTTTTAACGATTATGTCAAAGGAATTTCTGAATATTCATTAATTGATACTAATCTATTTCGAACCATATTTGACACTTGACAAATTCATTTATAGATATGATACATATCTATGTAGATTTTATTTGCAAATAAGGTATAAAGTACAAAATATTATAAAATTGAAAAAGAACTATCACGATCGACCAGGATTTTATTTGCAAATGATAAAACTAACCGTGAAAACTCATGCGAGACATAGTTCGCAAGAAAATTTTTTACACATCCTTAAAGACACACGATGAAGAAAAGAAATTATTTTTTAAATAATTCGCCTCGAAATGAACAATTTAGATTTCCTCTCCATACCCCGTGGTTTCAGAGATATTGTAAAAGATATACTTTCGGTCCTTAATTTCGAGGAGTGTTTTCACCTATTCAAAGTGACTGTTGGTCGATAAAGGAAAAATATACTTATGAGAAATATTTTCTCGGGAACTATGTATGTCTCGCAAAAGTTTGATCAAAATCGGCGTGTGCTGGTTGAAAAGGTTCCCTCGTGAGATCAATCGGAATACAAAACCGATAGAAAGAAAACAGCGGATCATTAGCCAGCGATTACTATTCCACTCTTATCTAGCATCGAGCACGTGAATCTGTTGCTAAAAATCTTCCCGGCGATTTATTGCAGTCACGAGCCGCGATTGTGGCAACCGTGTAGCAAAAGATTCGCGGCGACCCAATTCGACCATCTCGCGGCCACTTACCGGCCATCATTTTGTCTTCATTTGAAACCCGTATCTCTGGCGGATTTTTCCCGGATCCGTGACGGCCGCTTATTCTCACGTAACAGCTCGATTCGCATCGTGCACCGTGGAAAATGCAGTTCGTTTCGCTTGTTTTAGCACGCCACCGCATTCCTTTTACCGCATGCGGCGATTAATTGAGAAATTAAAGTGGCATTGATCGCCGGAAACACAAATTATCCGCGAATCGATGCGCGAATATTATTTTATCATCGAGATTGCATAGATGAGTGTGCATATAATAACAGGCTGTTTCAGGTTTGCTTTTTTCAGCCTTTTTAATATTTGCTATTGCTTTGACGTAGAAGCTCGGTTGTTTCTATTGTAATTTAATACAATATCCGTGATTGTTTTGAACAATTTAACGTTAAAACTACCAGGTGGATCAAATTCATCCATTTTAGAATGTTTAGTTTGCAAATATTTAAATTCTGACACGGCTTTTGCGAGAGACTGTAAAATAAATTTGTGTATTTATAAAGATACATCAATAAAATACTCATCAAATGTCAAGAAATATATTGTTCTAACTATAGTAGAAACTTAGAAATAAGTCACTCTAATTGCTCGGTAATTTTAATGTTAACTTATTATCAATGTTTACATCTATTAAACGAGAAATTATATTTTTTATTTCCTATTATCTGAATCGAACGATGAAAGGTGCTCAGAAAGTAAAGTAAAACGAAATTTTATTCAGCGCCTGATAATTTATATGTTTCGCGCAACAATAAATTTTCTAAAATATAGAAATAAAGAAGGTTTTTAAGGAGGACTCTCTCGTTACACGATCACGTGAGAAATGTAAATAATTAATCAATTTCGATTCACTGAACCCACCGCCGCAGGATAACCGATCCGCGCGCACTACGAAGCAGAATTTTCCTCTCGCGATTTCACTTTCGCCGTGGTGGCATAATCGCGCGTGTTACGCATGGTAATCCCAATATCGCGGCGTGTCCTCGCGCCATTACGACGTGCACATACGAGGAAATAAAAGGACCCATTACCAAAACGTTTTTTTATTCCACGGGCGTGCGCACCACCGGGATAGAAAATACCAGGGTCGGTTGAAAACTAACTAACTTTCATCTGCATCTCGAGAACAAATGCACCTATCAAAATAATACGAAAAGTGTATAAAACTGAGATTCAACAGGTACAAAATCCATATTTATTTTTCTACGTAATCATCGTTGCATCCGATAGATTTTCACCAATGCGAGACGAGTTTCTGCATTTCGCGAATGAAAAATTCTGATTTATGGTATCTTCTTTCGATAGAGAAAGTCATTGCTGCCTTCACTTCATTGTTCAGTTTGGAATTAACACCTTTAAGGGTCGTTTTCAATTCCAGGATAAAACGAAAATTACAAATTTAAGATGGCTGGCTAATGGATGGTACATTTCAGTTTTGCATAGGTGCTTCGTTGACGTCGAGTTTGTACCAATCATCGATCTAAATGATGCTTCTTTTTATATTTGAGTTTATTTTAAGGTTGTCACAACAATAAAGTTATTAGTGACCAATATTATTATATAATGACTTTTTGTATAACAATATACTAGTTGTATGAATAATAAGATTTACGGAATAGACATCTCTTAATTACAATTTAGAAGGTTAATTTGTCTGAACAACTTTCCGGATACTGTTGTTGGGATCATTTAGGTTCGTCTTCATACTATATGAGAATGTTCGTTTATAGAGGGGATATGTATGTAGTTACAATCTAAATCGAAAGTTCATTAGTTTTCAGTCGAATCTCGGAACGTCAGCCAGCGGTTCGCTGACAATTCATTTTGTACAACCAACTCGGTGAGAGGTATCCCAGAATCGTGTTATTTATCGACGCCTCCTTTTATGCTGCTTTTTCAAGCAAGAGGGATCTCTCCGAAACGATTGAAGCGATACGAACGACACTTTCGCAAACTTTTTGCTACGATATCGGCACTCCAAATTAGAAAGATCCTTTCACCATAATTGAAGCGTTTTTTCATCTTCGGGAAACCATTCTTTCTTACGAGTATTTACCAATGAATTTTTCATAGATTTCCGAAAATTTCACTTTTCTAAACTTGGAAAATCTCAATCAGAATTTGAACAAAATACTTCCGAACGTTTAATAAGCCCGTTTATTATACTTTTGATATACTCTTAAATAATCTTACAGTCCGTTCATTTACTTTGCAGTAATAAAAATACAAAGCGTCACTCTTATTTGCATCAACATTAACGATTCTCATTTCCATTAAAATCACATCATCATACGATTCACGTATTAGAAAAACTCGGAAGACCATAACAATATTCGCCGGCTTTCATTAAACAAGCAACAAGTTTCCAATCTTCTGATCCAATGCCGCAGTTGATAAAAAATACAGCCTCAAGCGGCTGATGAAACGGTTAAAGAAGCATTCGTGCTTGAGAAAATTCACAAAACTCATGAGAATTAAACTCACATCCAAATGTAATTAATGAATTACATCTGAAACGAGGTGGAGAAGCTCGGAGAAGCGTGCGTTTCGATTTCCACCGGTTCATCTCGTCGGTTTTCCGCTTTAAGGATCGTGCAAAGCTCAACCCCGGGGAATCCTTCAGTGAGACCTCTCTCGTATATTCGTAGGTGAAAACCATTATGTCCCGGAACGAGAGCGCTTTCAATTTTATTAAGCCTTAAGGGATCGCGTATGAATAATGCGGAGGAAACGCCGCCACTGTTTCCTCGTTAATCCTCCGCTCAAGGGTCGCGCCTTATTAAAGAGCCAGCGGTTCTCGTTTCCGCCGCGCTTTTCTTACCTGCACGCTTTCATCTATTTTTCCCACCAATTAGTCGGTGTTTCGTGGCGCGCGGCCGGCCACTGTAAAGGGAAAATGAATTAACGAAGCCACGCGAGCCGCCGGAACGAAAACCGCTGGAGGAACGAAGACCCTTTCTCTCGAAGTTCCTTCGAAAGCGTGGCTCGCGTCTGATACACCGGCACGCCATACAAAGAGCACACCAATGCACGTTGACTCCTTGAAGAACAAAGTTTACAGCAACACGTAAATCAACTGCCGCAGAAAAATTCGCTAATACGAAAAATGTGCTAACACTTTGATCAAAGTAAATGCAGATGTATTCTAAGTGTAGAAACTCGAGCGTTTTAGCTGATTGTAATTAGCTAAAGTCCATAATGGAATTGATAATTATTAAAGATACTGTAGTCCAGTGAGCACGGTTACGAGAGAAATCGTAAAGCGAAGGGTTAATAGAATAGAATATCAGTGAGCGGAACTTTTGGGTTACTTTTCTCGTTCGCTTAGACTTTGAATGTAATCAAGGGAACGTCGCGTCGAACGGTTCGTCACGCTCGTTCCTGTTTGTCACTGTTTCCGCGAAAAATTGTCAAAGAAAATTTAGATCTTTAAATCCATTTTAATACCAAAAGCCAAAGATATTAAATTAAAATTCAATAAGAGTTAAATAAATTCAGATTAGATTCAGTTTGTTACACGATAATTTTAGAGATGGTTAAAAAATTTCATTGACTAGTACGTACAAAATCAAATATTTTCGCATTGATCGCGGCTCATCATCGGTCAATTCCAGGAATTTCACAATCGCTCGGCGGTCGCGACTTTTATTACGAACGCGCGGATACTCCAAAAAATCCTTCTTAATAGGATTGAGTAAGCAACCCATTTCGCAGCTGTAAAATCCCGTAAAACTCATTACATTCTTCCAATAATTAAATATCCAAAAGTAATAATAGTGGGGATCGCTAGCGGCCGAAAATCGCCGAATATCTCCGATAAGGAATGAAAAATTATTAAGATTTCGAAACACTAGCAATTCACCATGAGTCATCGTTCGCGAAGGAGCAAAACTTATAACTTAAACTTACACCGCGAAACGTCGGATCTGCCTCCAAGGACTCTTCTTTCATAAATCAGAGTATAACACGTCGCGAAATCTGTTGATTTCCGAGGACCGTGACGGGACTGACGAAAACGTCCAGTAGCGCGGAAACGCGAAACAAAAAACCATCTTTCCGTTTAACTTCGCGCCGTTCGCGCATAGTTCCGCGAATCGCTAAAATCTTTTTGTAGGAGCAGAATTCGAGGAAGTTGTTTCTTGGCAGCAGGTCATCCGTCTCTTCTCTCACGCTTGAATCTTTGAGCGTGAAAATCGGACACCTGTTGAAAGGATAGGAGATGAACGACTTGGCAGGGTTAGCTTCTTCAAGGATGCTAGCACGTGTCGCGTATCTCTTGAAAACAGTTGCCGTAAACGCGAAACTTTCAGTTGCTTCGTTGAATTGACATTTGAAATAAATGCTTCATTAAGGATTTAATGATGATCTAATACGTATATTTAGCATAGGTAAGAAAAATATTTTTAACGAATAGATCTAATTTATTAATGAATCTTGAAGTATTATAGTTCACCTTCTAAGATGATTGAATGAATGAATGAATAACCTCGACCAGTAGAGTCTAAGAGTTACGCATCACTGATAGTTTTCAAAAGTTATAGAAAAAATAATGTAAATATTTTCGACAGTAATTTCTTAACAGTAAGAAGACAATTCGCGCAAAGGAAAAAGTCAATAGGGAAATATGTGTCGTCGGACTCTACTGGATTGTTAAGGGTTGAAGAAAGAACCACATCGTCGTGATGTTCTGCAATAAATATATTGAGTTCGCTGTTTTAAATATATACGCGTAATAGTGTTCGATGGTTTGGTTTTCGTTCGAACGTTCCCCAGGATCGGATGGACCGTTGGTTGGTTAGCCGGTATTCCCTGCGGGAATCTCGACAGTCCTCAGTTTCGCTGTTCTTGCCTGTTCAGAACGGTCAGTGCTGTGTTCTGGCTGTCGGGCAGCATGCTTCTCGGGCTTCGTATGTCGAATATCTTCTTCAAGGATCGTGGGAACTGGCTATTCAGGCCTGCGTAGATGATTGGATTGTAGCAAATGGAGGACTTGGCCAGCAGAGCCGGTAGCACAGCCATGGACGCTGACGGTTTTGCCTGCGGACCGGCACAATGAACACTTTCGACGATAATACGGTGTTTAGCGAAGACCTGTTCGTCTGATAAGATATTTATTACTATATTTCAGCCAAATATTATCTTCAGTTGCTTCTGCGATAATACAATAGTTGCAGAAATATCTATTGTTATGTTTTACCTAAGTAGTATCTCTTCTGGGCTGCGCTACTAGTTCTGGCAAGATTTGTTATTATTTATATTCTAGCTAGACATAGTATCCTTTGGTCTGTTTAAATAGTTTCAATCTCAATATCCTATTTTCTGTTGTATTCCCTTCTGTAAAGATTTCAGCATTGTTCCTATTGAACTTTTAAAAGCCTTTCGTATTGCAAGTTTATACTATTGATCTCGAATTTTGATTTAATCGTTCAAGAAGGCGGTTCGATTTATAACACCAACTTCGGAATAATTATCGTATTTTCTAGTTTACAGCGGTACCATTAACGTTACCTTAAATTATCGCTAGCAGTATTCAACGTAAAGGTACCATAGTTTATGACCGTAACTCCAGTACGATTATACTTCCTGCCTATTTTAGACCGACAGGATTAACGTTGTTTCCCATTCGGAGAAACTGCAACGAAGATTTCTCGTTACATTCGTAACAATGAAATCCTTCGTTAAGACCGTGATATATCGTTCGATTTGTACTGTCCCGGCGAAACACTGTTCCGCGGAGATAACGTAAATAGGAAAACTTATAACAATACTTTCACCGCGACGCGCGTGCTCAGTTAAAACTCTCCGCTGTCGTGCGAACGTGTACCGAGTCGTTTCAGTCCGCTTGTTTTTTGCGTTCGACACTGTTTCTTTCTGTCTGATTCAAATCCGCGCTTAGCGGCGCTCGCTTTCTCGAGACACGCCGCGAACGGTTTCGTTTTCGTGGAAACGCCTCGACGCGAGATACTAATCAAGACCGATGCGCTTATTATTTAATCATATGCTCCAGCCGTGATACCCGCGAAGATCCAACCGCGTGCTCGCCTAATCCATTCACTTCGCTTTCGTTTACCTTTCTAGAGATAATGCGTTCGGTACACACGTTCAGCGATCGCCGAGCGGAATAATGCATTTCAAAGCTGTTAACTGCGAGTGGGAGATTGATTAACCTTTACGTTAACAACCGATTACTCGGCTATCCATTTTTCCATTTTCTTCGACGCAATTTGTTACGTTCTCGAGACAATTCTGATAAATTTTGGGAGCCGGGCTTTGCATTCTCATTCTTTGAAATGTTTACGTCAATCCGTGCTTTGAAAATCAATTTATGCGGGAATACTTATAGATACTTATAGTTCAAAGAAACGCAAATGTTTTTGTCGATAGTGTAAGGGTTACATTGTTGGAGAAATTGAAACTTTGGCAGGAATTAATAATTGCGTAATTGAAAATTATGTTGACGAAATTGCGGAGTTCGATGTAGGGAATTTCTGAGAGCATACTTGAGTGGCGTGTTAAAATATCCAATATAGTTTTCATTGATCGTTATTAATCTATGAGTATTTGATGATTTTCTATATACTTGAGGAAATACGCGGTGAATGGAAATCGATGATTGTTCCTTTATATGGAAGACTTATTTTGTAGAAATACTTTAAGTAATGACGCACGATGTGTTAGGAATATTAAGCATATTGCAGAGGTGAGTGCATACAGCTTTTTCGAAGTTATCAGTGGCATATCTCGGGTACCTCATTGCGATGGGGTGACCTCTACCGTGAGTTGTGTGTTGTTGTTTTATGTTTCTAATTAGATAAAATGCTCTCAAAGCCTCTGTGGTTGTGGGGGTGCGCGCATAGCACCAACAGAAACGCCACCGCCCTCTTTTTAAAGAAGAAGCAACTCTGCTGGTTTAAGTTTTCGTTCCTTTATCTATCATGTGTATATATTAAATAAACTTTGTGTCGAATATACAAAATATTATTAAAAATACACCAACATTTAAATCAGAACAGAACTTGGAATATCCAAAAAATTTGGGACGGTTTAGTAGAAATAAAATTAGGGTATCTAAAGAGAGTAAAATAATTCAGAAAATACTATTATAGAACATCTAAAAAATCCAAAGAATCCAAAAATTCCAAAAAACGATCCGTCAAATATTTCGGATATTCGATAGAAGTAAAATAATTCAGAAAAAATACAGTAGAATATCTAGAAAATTGAAAATGATATTCAGAAAATAAAATTATATAAGGTAATCCGACAAACTTAGAACGACACACAAAAGAAACCACGCCACGGAATTAATTGAAAAATATCGAGTAATTAAATGGAGCGTGAAATAGAATCCAATGAATAAATTGTCCTTATCTTAACCAGAATAGCTATCTGATGCCTATAACGGGAATATTTTTCCTACGCTCCTAGACCTTCAATGTTTCGGTACAGGAATGTATATTGCTCTCTTCTCTCGCGCCTCATTGCCTTTACAAGTTCAGTTATATCTCTTCCGCCAGCTACACTTATCCATGTACTTACATCGAAATACTGAGCGGCGAGAGCCAGAGCAGCGTAAGGTGACCAAGCGATCAGGAACGCCGTTATCATCAGCGCGACCATTTTCGTGATCTTCGTTTCTCGTCTTCCGCGTGCACCTGGATCACAAGATCAACGTTTGTCCCGGAACAACCGTGACATCGGGGCATCGCGTGTTCACGTGCTACAGGAACAGGGAGTGAAGACATAAAAAGGGTACCGAGATCACCGTGATGAAACCTCTTTGTAAGCGGAACAGGCGGTGCTTTGCGAGGAGCGGTTACTGGAACCGTCATGTTTTTATCGTTTTAACGTTCACGAAGAAATCACGGAAATCGCTATTCTATTCGGTGCGAGAAAATCTAATGACCAGTTTCTAATGTTCTTTCTCCTATCACAGGTCTTTCCGAACAAGAACCATTCCGACAACTTTCCTTGCTTCCAAGCGGAACTTTTGATCCGTTATTACATAAAGATTATTCCTTCGAAATTGCTCAGCTGTTAACGGATTCCCGGTAAAAACCGTTTCAATTGTAATCCATGTCGTACCGGTCAATACAGAATAAACAGAAAAATACGTTGTTGAATATTCTATATCTCGATTAGATTAGTATAAATTCAGATAATTAGATTAGGATAGAAATCAATTACACTCGACTGTGTTGAAAGTTTTAATTTGAGAAAAGACTGTATTTTAAATGCCCTGTCCAGAGAAACGACCGAGGAAAGGCGAATTCATTTAGGAACTCCGGACGAGGGGACACGAAATCGTATGGCAAGAAAGTGTAACCAGATTACCTGTTCTCTTCTTCACTTTCCTCAACGTTAATATAATCGCCAGGTAACTGCTGCTGATCACTATGACCGGAATGACCAGGCCGAAAGTGAATAGGAAGCCAATGTAACTCTCGCTTTTCGTGACCGGATCGTGGACTTCCCAGGAGACACTGCAGGACACGTTTCCTGCTTCCGGCCCGTAGCTTCCCCAGCCGACCAACGGCGGCAACGACAGGCAGAGCGCGTAAATCCAGACGAAGAAAGCCAGTATCATGGCTGTCCTATTGATGGCAGAGGCACACGAGTAAAATGACGAGATGGAGAACTCCATTCTTTCCTGGGACATAACTTTTTATTATCGTCATCGCGAACGAAGCGAAAAGAAACAGGAAAAGAAAAAGAGAACGAGGAAAACGCTATTGCTGAACCTAGAACAATTTAGTAACGTGTCAATTAGAATGTTAATTAAGTACGTGACATAATCTTGAATACTTCCAGCCTAATCTTTGGACGATCAGTAAGTAGAAAGGCAACGGTTCCATATTAATTACAGAGAATTAATCGCACCAGCAGCGTGCTACTCTGTCATTTACTCTGACAAATGACAGTTACCTCGATCTAAGTTGTTCCCTTTGCGGTCTCGACGCATTACTGAGAATTGCGGTTGTGAACTTCTGCGCCACGGTATATACCAGCACTTGTTACCGTACGAAGTTCATAAATGTTCATAATAAAGCTATAGAAATGTTATAAGTAAAACGAAAGTTTCTTAGCGAAACAGAACCCATTGTATCGAAATTTTCAATCGAAAGGAGAGACGGACAGTTCATCTTGAAGATGAAGTTGCGCGGAACAATACGAAGTTACGGGGGACGTAAGAAACTGTTAGGGAAGCTCTTGATCGTTAATGAAAGTTGAATGAGAATCTGTCTCTTTATTGCCGGCTTCTAATCCACGGTCGACGCCAGTCGAAGAAAAGAGGCTGCCGTTGTTAATCCAAAGTTAATTGCGAGCGTGATTCTCGGGAGAACTAAATCTTGAACGCGGCTGGATCCTCAAGGAGGACATTTGTAATTACCTTGGTCGAAAGCGCTGTGAACTACTGCTTCGGCTGGCTAAGTGATATATTAACCCTTTGAGGTCGAATCTCGCCGCTTTACCGACATCGAGCTTGCATACCTAGTATCCGGGACTGCTGACGAACAACTAATTGCTTTAATAACAAGATGCACTTCAATGGGCAAATTCAGCTTTCCACGGAGAATATTTTCCACGTTCTTCGAATATCGTTCGTTCTTCTATTTCTTTCAAATTCGCGCGATTAATGAATAATAAAACGAAACTTCCCGTGGCATCTGTATTTTATGAATACTTGAAATATCCGAAGCATCGAGGAAAACCAGTTGATTCTTTGTAAATACGATTTCGCAATTCTTTATGAATATTAACTATCTCCCCGCAGCGTATTCAAGATATTACCAATTACTCTCTGTCCCATTAAAGACGATATAAATTTCCCTGTCGCAAGAAAGAGCTAACGGTGTTAATTAGCCACCGTAAAACGTTTCCTTGACCCGTTGGAGAAGCAAGATGCCTTTTGCGGGCCCCGTGGACGCAGTCAAACTTTTCCTCTTTATATTGCTAATGGAATAGTATTAGCTGCGATTCTTGGACAAAATATCTTCTCAGTTATATTGCTCATATCCATTAAGATTCTCAACGATGTTTCGATCGAATGGATTTACAGAATCATCGAAGAATCTCATCATCCGTAGTGTTCCTTTTTATCGTCGAGTTTCATTATATCCGAACACCAGTACTTGTTCAGAATAATTTCCAATGAACAGTCAATCAGTATTTATTATTTAATAAAAGAAGAAAATTTGAAGATAACAAAGCATCGTCGATTTCTTTCGGTGTTAATTACTAGATGAAAAGGGAAATCGACCAAGTGTAAAAGAGATTGATCGTGAAAACTGTTTTCACGATGATTATGGTGAAATAGATTGAACGTTGACCGGTTACGACCCATTTCGTTCATGACTGGTTCACGCACGTGCGTCCAGCCACGACGCGACAACGCCTGGCTACTTTTTGGAGCGGAACCGGGCCGTCCGCCCGGCCTGTCCTACAATTCCAGTCAGCAAGGCGAGAGCCGCAGTTTCATGAACAGGCACCCGAATATCTTTCTCATGGATCGTAAAGAAAAGATCTACCAAAGCTGACAATGCCTACGAATATTTTGTAAAAATCGGCACATTATCCGTTAAAAACAATTATTATACAGATCAATAAATTTATCTTAAAAAACAGAACAAATTGACTATAATGAAAACATAGTTGAAGTGCATAATTTGTAAAAATAATCGACACATTATCGATTAAAAGCAATTATTATACAGACCAATAATTACGTCTTAGCACATTCGCTATTAGCGCCTATTTCGGCAACGGTTTCCTCAATTACAATATTTTATTCAATCCAGTAAATCTTCTAAACAAAATATTAAAAAAATGAAACTGAAACGAGTCACTGAGTTCCTAAATATAATGTAGTTTATAATTTCTAATGACAATATCTATAGGATTAATTTCATTTTCATTAGGTAAAATATAGGATTACGGCAGTCACAAATATGTGACGCTTATAGCGAACATGTTAAAAAACAAAACAAATTGGCTGTAGTGTGAATGACATTTAGTAAATGTCCCCTATCGTTTCGAACTTTTCATTTGGAACAATCTTTCGTATTTTCGTATTTTTACCGTATATCTCTTCCGAAAAGCGTCTCGAGAACCGAACAAAAGATGAAGTCGAACCTTATTTACCGTATGGACAGCGCTCTCATCGGTCTGGCGACCAGCAGCCACCTCTCCACCGCCATTACCGTCAAGTTTCCGATACTGGCGAATCCCAGAGTGGACATGAACCAAGCGTACCTTCAGGAAAATAGAAATCGAACGGATTATATTACGATACACAGTCTTTTGTTTTTTTTTCAGTTTCCTTTCCCTGCAGAGATAGCATTGTTCGTTCGTGAAACGCTGTTGGAACAAACGTACATTTCTTTCCATACGTATCTCAATATGTGTTACCCTTACTTCGACACATAAAATCGAAAGCTGCCGATAATTATACGAATAATTGAATTATTCGGATTAAAAGGTTTAGTCCTATAATTTCTTGTTATACTTTCACAGTTTAATGTCGTGACTCGAAAAATGAGATTTATATTGTATTTTAAAGACACAACGTTTGCAGATGTTTTCTATATTTACCTCAAAAAAAAAACAAAACAAATGTTTATTTGAATATTTTAATCTTATGAGACAAGAAGAAAGACATCTAACGTTACTCTCTTTAAACAAACAATACGTGCTGCACTTCTTATGTTCCATCTTCAATGGAAATAAACGTTTCCTTTGATATCAAGGATATCTAATTCGAGTTTTATCGGCGATTTCATGTCGAGCCTTTAAATGATTCCGGCGAAAGAAATATACCTGATTGCGTTACTTTAGACGATTTCCCAAGGAAAGTCACGCGTAAGATGAAAATCTGCTGACATTATGCAAAGTCTCCGGACTCTTATTGCTGTTGAAAGTTGTTCCATTCTGCCTCAATAGGATCGCATTCGGGATACAGTTAATTCTCGCGTTCCGACTCGATCACTCGAAGCTGGCGCGCCGGTGGTACGTAAAATTGAATGGAAAATTCTCGTGGGAAATCATGACGTCCCGGCTCGATAGAACGTGGTGGTAGCTAGGCTATTGGAATTAAGGTTTAACATGTGGTTACAAAGACAAAGAATGGAATAGAAGACTTTTGACCCGAGCACACGATCGATTTTGTCATCGGAATTTCTTACATTATCAATTATTTCGATTTTCTACGCATACCGCGATAAGAGGAGCTTTATTATAAGAACTGTCTTTCACGCACAGGAAAATTCTTTAACACACTGACATTAATCTTTGACACGTGTGACATTCTTCCTCCAAAGATTTTAGAATTTCAGATTACTCGAAGAAGAGAATATAAAGAATATGAAGAATCAGATATGGTTTTATAGATTGAAAGGATTTTTTGAGAATGTTTATAAAAGAAACAAGTGGCGTTTATCCTGTTAAATTGTATTATTTCTTATTATTTATTTTATTACATTAACTATTTGATTTCGAGTGTCTTCTTTGTCAAGCAAAAATACAAAGAAGTAATTATTGGTTTTTAAATGAGAATAACTTTTGAAGTGTTTTCACAGAAAAATATGGTTCTCTTGTTTTCAAATTATGTAGCAATGCGAGGTAACTGATTCTAGTTAACAATTCAAAGAATCAGTCTTTCTTCAGTAAACATAATACATCTCACAAGAAAATTGTTAGAAATAATCTCCTTTAACACTAGAACTGCCGAGCGTTTAATGTGATTGATATGTCACCCGTATAAAAATTGTAACAATAGATTATTTTCAGTTTCCTCGAACAATCCTTATAGTATTCAAGTGAAACTATTTATTTTCGAAATCATTTCGAGTACTCGATGCACTTAAAGTATCAATAATTGCGAAACAAGGAAACCGCATTCAATCATTTTGACTAGTACAGTAGTTTTAGTATTAAGGATCAATTTTCTATAAATGAACCATTTTTACTGTTAAGGCTGTTCAACGAGATTGAAATGGAATAACTGTGTAATCGTGATAAATGAAATCGCGAAGGTAACGGCATTGAATAAGAAATCGTTGCAAAGAATAATGAAATTCGGATGGGGCCGGAGTCCATCGTCAAGTCACAAGAACTGTTCGCACAAGCTCTAGATTAAAACTACCCCAACAATGGCATCGCTGTTTCCTCATCGGCAAACTTTGTTCGCGGAACGCTTGTGTATTCCGAGCATTTCTGATACATTTACAGAGCAAATAATTTGAGAGGAATTCTTTCCCTGAAGCTACATCCTGCAGGATTCTAAAGGACGGGATCGATGGACACTACGCAAACAGAAGAATCTTCTCGTGTCGATACGAGAAATAAACGAACTGTATCGAATTTTCGTTCACTGTTTTTCCTTGGTGCGCATTTTACATATCGTTTCTAGATTTGCACCATCATAATGATAAATTGCACGTTTATAAATAATTATTGAACTGTTTTCTACATCAAGTTTTATTCCAGTTTTAGTAGGTTTGTGCTTGTAGACCAGTCTAAGGTATTAAGTATATAGTTACCAGTTACCCTAGTATACAAGTTACCAGTATAAGCTAAATCAAATCTACGTGCTGATCTCTTGCAGTTCGACCAATTAGATCAATTGTCCACGCCTTAGTCTTCCAAATTTGAACAGTTCATCTCGCCGAAATGCCGACATCCGTTCGCAAAGGGTTAATTCATTGATTTATTCATTTATTAATTGATTGATGCATTTATTTTCTAATTTATTGATATTCAAATGAAGATATTAATCTGTAAATTGAATGTTTTTGTTGGTAAATTGTATCAAAGCTGAATAGTATCGATGCTAAAACCAAAGAATGGAGAAAGAAGGAGAAACAAGTGAGTGAATATCCGGAGCGTAGTTGAGTTTTAATCCGCGTTCACGGTATCGGCGGCGAACTGCGAAATTCGAACAATTAGTGTGTGACAACCCGGGACCTCTGCTAGAAAATAACCGAGGAATTTTTGCCATCGGAGGCGCGGCTCGTAGCTGCGCGGCGTTTAAATGAAAATTCACCGTTGGTTGGTCATCGCGGCTCCCTTCGTTTATTAAACGACTCGTGATCCCGCTAATTGAAACGTATTGTAAAATAGAATAATTCTGTTATAACAACGCATTCTTCTTGAAACAATGTTCCTGAAATATTTTTCCGAATCATTCAATTACTAAACGGGGGATGAATATTCGACGTTAAACAAAGAAACAGAATAAAGGATTTCGAGCACGGTATAAATCGATTAACTGTAGAGCCCACAAATAAAATATCTTTTTGTTTGATATAAAAAGAGAATAAAATCAAAGAAAAATGGAAATGCCAACGTCGATGTTCAAGTATTTTGCCATACGACGTAAAATACGATGCGTAAAAGAAATAAAGTAAATTATTGCGTAGATATCAATTAAATATCAAATACTGAGGTATTTCTTTTGTGTTTGAGATAAAAAAAGAATGAAATCGAAGAAAAATGAGAATGCCAGCACCGATAATCAATTATTTTGCAGTGTGGCGTAAAATACATCGACAACAGAAGAGAGGTTTCTCAGATGAATCTCGTGTAACTGCAATTAATAAACAACAGGTTATACCATAGACACACTTTGTAGCCCCAGTACCATCCTCCAGTGATCGCGGAAACCATGGCGACCGGATTTCCGAGGGCAGCTACCAAAAAGTCGCCGACCTACAAAGAATACGAAAGAAAGAATTATTTCTAACCCAATTTCCTGAATTTATTACTGATATTAATATATTCCGAGACAGTATTCCATTGATTAAATATTCATTTTCAGCTCAATTTAAATTAACTTAAAAAAAGAAACATGAGTACTATGAATCATAACCAAAATAGAAATCTTTTCTTTTTTAGTAAATAAATGTAATTTTCTAATAAAAAAATTTGGGCATAATGGTTTTCCAAGATATGCTTATTAAAATGAATTTTATTCATATGTCATTTGTAAAAGTCAATATTAAATATAAATATAAATATAAATATAAATATAAATATAGATATAAATATAAATATAAATATAAATATAAATATAAATATAAATATAAATATAAATATAAACATAAATATAAACATAAATATATAACACTATAAGTCAACACGAGTTTACTTTTCTGAGCAGATTTATATGACCATAGTGCTCAAAAAGTTAAATGACCGCAGGAACAGTAAATAACAAAGAAGTCGTACCGTGGGTAGTTACCACGTACATTTAACTGTAAGACTAGATCCAAAAGAATGTTAAACACCGCGTCGTTGCACGGAAATAGAAATTCAGTGGTTTATTTTGTCCAAGCAGTAAAGTTTATTCTCGGCGACATTGCGCAAATAGTTACGAGGAAAAGGATCTTTCGCGTCATGGGAAATTTCAAATTAATATCTATAGGGAAAAGAGCAATCTTCCGAGTGTTCGTAGGACAAGCGATTCTCCCCGGGGCCGAGCGAGAAAAATGAATTCTTTGAGAAAGAGAAAGTTTCTTGTCGGTCGACTTGCTCTTCGATTTCCGATGCTTCGATGAACGTACCCCCCTTAAACCGGAAAACCGCGAAGTCGTAAAAGTTGCGGCCCTTCCACGGCGATGCACGATGTAACCCAGTACTTTGGAATAATGCGACGTTCTTACTGCGAAGCAATTCCACCGGCTATCCCTTCAATCATCTACTTATTTCAATTTTCCTCTCTGGACACGGTCGTGCGTGAAAAACGGAACGGTCATGGTTTCCAACTTCAATTAATCGGTTTTCAAATCTCATTGAAAATCCTCCGTTTCCCTTCGTTCATTTCACATCAAACCAATTCATGGATTATCCGATCAAACGGTTATTCAATTTTTCTCTTTCCTTCGATTTCTATTTTCAATAAGAAATATTTATCGTTTCACATCTTTACCTTTATTTCATAACTATAGTTCTTTGACTGGTTACGGAAGATACAGATATAATATATAAAGTGTCGATACATTTAGCGTTAATACCCAATTAATACTGGTTTCTCTAATATTTGTCTCCTTTAAATTCATCGATCTAATACCATTGCAATCCCTTCGCTCTCATGATCGTGGCATGAATTGTTTTAAATCATTTATAGTTCTCGTAACCTCTCAATTTTCAAATATCCACGATTTGATTACTTCGTTTATAATTTGACACCATTGTCGCGCGTGAATGTTAAACTGTTTGTGCCATTCGCGAAAGTCTCGTGTTGTTCTCGTTCTTTTCATTTTTAATAAAGAGATTTTATAAAGGATTTCTTACGTTTGTGTTTTTCTCTCTTATTTTCCTTTTTTTTTTAATAAAGGGGGTTGATACAAAAGATCTTCCATTCGCACAAATCCCTACCCCTTTTTCTCCGCTTACCCCCACTGCTTCGTTGCAAATCGCAACGAATTATATCATCCCGGTCGTTTATTAAAAGGTCAGGATACGCTCGACAGTGCCGCGTGAAACTCGTTTTGTTTCGAATTAAACGCGATAACCGATGACCGAATTTTTCCTGGCCGTCGGCTGAAACCAAGATGGCGGGTGGCGAAGGGTCGAGAGGGAAAACGGAACATTTCGAAACGTCTCGTTGCGATTTTTTAATTTTTTATCGTGCGCTGGGAGAGCAGGCTACCTTGTTTGTGCTTCCGTTGCTCGATCGAATCACTTTCAGGTAGTATTTTATTCATTCCAACAAATCTTCTGAAGAAAATACTGCAAAAATAAAACTGAAACGAGTCATTGAGCTCCTAATTATAATGCTGTAGCTTGTAACTTCAAATAACAATATCTATATACGATTAATTTCATTCTCTTTATGTAAAAGTATTCGATTATGGCTGTCGCAAACATGCGACGCTCGTAGCGAACGTGTTAACTCTTTCTCCTATAATATCGAGTCGAATGTTATTTATTTTTCATATAAATGAAATATTCTTTGTTTATTATAAATCTTTAACCTTTAGAGTAAACGTAGACACAGAATAAGCATCAAATTCTTTGCTTCTTCTGCTAGATTATTAACACCAGATTTACGAAACGAATCAGTTTGACTCATATTGAGTTTGGTAAACATTATTTGGTAAATGTTTGGGTCGATTTTGATTGATACAGTTACGTAAATATGTATCCTAACTGTCTACTTTTAAATCTCCAATTTATAAGATCTAAATGAACGAATATTCATTTTTCTAAGAACGATAGAACAAAGCGCAGTTGTGAAAGAAATGAAAACATCGTGGCGTCGTTAGACCATCGCCAGAATAAACAACGCGGTAAAATTTCCTTTCTGCTGCTGGCTTCCGGTTCTCACCCCATTGCGACCTATTCAAAATATCTACCCGTTCCGTCTTCCTATTACAAATTCATTTACCGACGGGTGTTTTATATTTTATTCTGCGTTTATATTTTATGCACTGCACTAGGACATTTTTATTTCGTAATTACGATTGTTGTTGGTTTCACGAAATATCACGATCAGAGGGAAACGAATTCTTTCGTCAAATAATTGTGGAGAACAAAGGTAAAACGAATGAAATAATTATAATTTATTCTTCTGCTGAGAAATCTGTTAGCAGCGAAATAATTCTGGTCTATTAACGATCCATTCAGTCAAATTCAATTGAAATTAAATATACTCTGTCCGATTCGGAATAAATTGCACCGTTCCGTTTTATATCATCACTGAACTGCGGATTTCCATGTATTCGTGAGAAATGTGAAAATCCAATGGCGCATGGAACGCATACGATACGAAAAAATGATCGACACTGAAACTACCACAACCGTCAAAATGGCTGGTTCTCATACTTCGCGATTATTGATAATTAAGAGTGTCAAATATCCGAAATGATTTGAAAAATACTCTCACTTGAATACTATAACGAATGTACGAAGAAACCTGGAGAAATCTCTTACAATATTTATAAGAATTAAGAACATTAATCACATTAAACGCTCGGTAGTTCTAGTACTAAAATATCCAAAGTGCGATGATTTTATATTGATCAAGACGAAAGATTTTCTATAGTAATTCTGTTGTTCGAGTGATCCTCTTAAATATTTGAAATTACACGAAGATCCGCAGTGCAATCGTTACAAAATGAAAAGATCGCGTAACATACGTTAATCTTTCATACATCCAAGTTGTCAGTGTTGAACTTTGAAACGTTTGGTTAGCGGATTACGTTTAGGAACAGCCGGAAGGGTTTAAGAGGGCAAGAGAGAATTGTTTCATCGCGAAGTGATTTCACGGGGAATGTATTCAGGCGGTGAAGTGAGCTCGCGTTACAATCTCGTCGGATCCTGTGGGGTGAAAGGGCGCGTAAACGCCAAGTAGCGGAATAATGGCGGCGTTGGTAACTTCCGAGCCTCCATTAAAATCGAGTTCCGTTTGAAGACGATTTATTAACCTGATTTCGACGACTACGCAAACGGATCAGAACAGCTCGGAACAAGTATCGACAAATCGCTTTAGGGCGGATGCGCTTTTCCATCGCAAACGAATCACTTCTTGTTTTACGGCCGTGGCCCGCTTTAACCGTGTGTCTCGTTCCTTTTCAACAAATTCGAGAGTTCCCATAAAAAACACTGCAAGTGCCAAACGTGGAAAATTGTAATATACAATTGTAGTGTTTACTATTATTATAGATGTTGAAAAGGTGGATCTTCAGTAAACAGAGAATTAGAAATAAATATATGATGTATTTAATGAGATAAGGAAACAATACGGACAACACGTAAAAATACAATTTAATGTCACGAAGGCCAACACACACGACTCTCTATCCGCTATCACGCACAAAATGTTCCTCTCCGCTGTCTCTCACAAAAAATGTTCTCCACGCATGCATTCCCACTTGCTTTTAACACACACCCCCATTCGCTCTGTCTTTCTCACCCTTGCACCCTTCTCTCTCGCATCTTTCGTCCATAGTTAAAACTCACGCAGTCACGTACACGCTTTTCTCATGGTCCAGTCGCTCAGTTCCAGACACTCTTCCTCGTATTCTTTCAGCCACTCGAAATTTTCTAAACGCAGTCACACTATTTTCCAAACATCCCGGCGCCGGTCCGTCGCAATACGACCTGGTCGCCCTTACGCACGCACAACAAACCATTCATCTTACAATACTTTAACCTACACTAAATATTCTAGATACTATACAATTTAAATGGGATTTTCTTTGTTTAATGTAGTCATTGATAATTGCAGTCGTCTATGATACCGATAATATTGAAAGACATCGTTATGATATAACGTTGAATATGATGCTAGGCAACATTTTTCCACTTCTTGAAAAATTTCACGTACAATCTTTCCTATAAATACTTTTCAATTCTTCGATCTTTGCAATATCAAACCCGTTTCCTTCGACGCCATTTTATGTTCTTTCAACGCTAGATTCATGGATATTTATTGTATACTCTAGAAATCTATACTATCTATACTATCAGAAGAAGTTGATTGAAATAGATCTTGGAAATTAGAGGTTCTAAAACAATGAATTTGGATACTCTTTGGGAATTATAAGATATTCCTATAACTGCATCAACCAAAATTAACACGAGCTTTCCTCAAATAATGTTCACAGAATACAATATCCGTCAAATTGACGTTCAATAGGTCTAGCGTAAAATGAACAACCATTATTCTCACCTTTCAACTTATCTTTCCATGTAAAATCGGGAATACTCTATACCATTGATCAAAGGGCTTAGGCACACGATCTCTTGGTCAAACATTAAAGTGCCATTTTACGTCTGACTAAAATACATGATTTGTATAACTATATAAAATCACGCTAAAAGTACCTATAAAATACGCGCATAGTATCATTGAAGTGAATTTCACTAAATATTCAGAACTCAAATTACAGTTGAGAAACTGTTCCGAAATTGGCTTGAACGGAGCAAGAATCCCGAGATCCGCGTAACGATCTCGTCAGGATCTTGGTCATCTTTGCGGAAAGCTCTCGAGGGGTCTCCTAATTCTGGTGGTAACGAAGAGAAAAAGGAGCAAACAAGGAAACGGAAACTACAAAGTTTTTAACGTCAAGTTTCCGAAGAATTTCGAGATCAATGAGAGCGAGCAGCGGAAGGAAGGGAAGTTCTCTGAGAGAACTCATTAATGTTAATGCGCTTCTGGGGCTTAATGCTGTAATACTTCTGAGTATCGGGGATCGCAACATTTAGAGCGGGACATTCTTTGGTAACAAGGACGCACTATTCTCAGAAAATCGCGTCTTCGAACCAGACAGTGTTTCCCGCGCAAGCTGGAAAGGGTTGCATATGAAGAGGCTTATCATCCGTGCATTATGCGCAATGACACGAGCTAAACTACGCGAACACGGGACAAAGGCTGTAGGCTCTCTTGTGTCGTCGCGATAATGCTTCTTCAACTGGCATATATCTGGTAGACAGTTTTTGCAGAGATATTGACCACAATTAGTGGAAACGCTAAGTTTCATGTAAAAGTGGCAGAATCTGTAAGGGTTGATCGAAAATTAAAAAATAGAAGTTTAAATAAGTTTTCTTTTCATGTTCGAGTGTTTAGTAGGAAACTAAGGTTTCTATAGGGAATATTAACGAATGTTTGAATTTTATTTTGTAAATAGTATATAAATAACAGAATGAAATAATATAATTTAACTCTTAGGGGTCACCCTACTCGAAAGTTTAACAAATTTGCTGCGCGTAACTTTTCTTTTTGTTTATAACTATTTTATAGAGATCCAGTTTTCGTGCAGGAAATATTAACTAAATATTTTTATATTTCTTTTTCATCATCGGAAAGTACAAAATGGTAAAGTTACAAAGCCTGATTTTCTCTCCAGAAGTTACTGAAACGCGAAGAATAAGAAATTGCGAAAAAATGAACGAGAACAGATTATCTACAGAATAGCGTGCAATTTAAAAATTGTGGATATTTTATTTTTTTCGTTAAAAGCATTGATTGTAAATGTAAAAACGCATAATAAATAAGTAAATAAGGATAAAATTTAGCAAAGAATTGACACAGCTGTTAAACTCAGCCTGGAATACTTTTTGTTAAACGCAGCCAGGATTATTACGAGCTCCTTAATTCTTTGTGCGCCTCACACGAGACGAGACTATAATATTCCGAGAACGATTCAGTTAGAATTTGTAATTACTTCGAAAATTAGACACAACTTCAAAGCAATTTCCCCGTGACTGTATATACCCCATTCCTGCGTTGAACATGGAATATAGAATTTCTACCTCGTACATACTTTCGGAAGCAATAAGACGCGTTCAGCCAAGATTATTATTCCCAAATAGAATTGTAAAACTTTCAACTGCAGTGTCCAAAAGAGTTAAACGTGCAACAATAGATTGATACTTTTTCTCACACGTACACACATAAGCTTGACATGTTTTCCTTTTTTCTCACGTCTCTATTAGCTTAGGTTCACAGGGTAGAAAGTTCTCAAAAACTCGTGCCTCTGTTTGCCGACGGATGACGAAAATTCTCGCGATTCCTACGGTCGTTAAGTATCCAAATATTTCGAAGACAGGCAAATATCAGTCAGAAGCATGAAACCAGAATTCCCAATTCACGACGGAGAAAATGTTTCTATCGCGGTATAGCGAAATTCCATGATTTAATAATCCCGTTATCGCGTTCCCTTTTCACAGAGAATCCTCTTTGACGAGTACCACGAATAATTAATTCCCTTCTTGTTAATAATTCTCGCAAATGCATTACAAAATTCGTAATATCGGCTCGTAAAATACGTTTCCATTTTATTTCACTGCGTGATATACGCGTTTCCATTTCATTTCAACGCATCAGCGAGTTTCGCGAGGAACGGGAACGAATATCGGATCGGGAACAGCTGAGAACATCGAGATAAAGTTTCTATCGAGGTTGCTCGAGTCGGTTAGATCGTTGGACTTTAACTTCGTGGATTTATTCGTACGAGGGCTTTGCTGAATGCCACGACTATGAAGGCAAGATTACAAGTTTGATACCCTAAAGGACCGCTGCGGTTAAAGCAACCATCGATCCAGGAAGCGTTTCCCATAACATTACTTCCAAATTATATTGTCTATGAATTTCGTAAAAATTGTCGCAACGTTAAAACGAATGGAAATTTTATGGACAGCTTATTAACTATTCACATCGAGAACTTATGGTTCCGAGTCACGCAACAAATCGCTGATTGTAAAATGAACAGAACCAAACTCCATAAAGAGCGAACCCGAAGGAGCTCGGGGTAATTGCTGTTTTACGAACGTTGCAACGGAAGTGCTGATTAGCAGATCGTGAATTCTCCGCGAATCATCGACATTGGAATAGAGGAATTGGGTCTAATTAGAAATAATTGCGAGTACACTTTGATGGCTGGTAGTTTTAGAATGGTTAATACGTTGATTGTTACGACGGTCATCGACGATATTCATCTGAATTACTTGAAAACAACTTGGAAACTGATAAAACTGTTTACTAACGTGAGCAACTATGCAATACTGTAACGGAAGGATTTTAATACCAAATAATTAATAGTCGTTCATGTTTACCGCGTAATTAGAAATAATTGCGAGTACACTTTGACGTCTAGTAACTTTTAGATGATTTGTACGTTAATTACCGTACGGCTATGGCCGTCGAGGGTATAACTCCGAATTATTTGAAAACAATTCGAGAACCGATCAAAATGTCTAATAACGTGAGTAAGTACATGATAGTATAATGGAAAAAATCGTGAAACCAAATAATTAATAATCGTTCCTATTTATGAACGCGTTAAGAGAATAGAATGGAAGGATCGAGTGAGCTTTGACGATTCGATGTGTATATTCTGTTTTGGGGGAAAATACTTTTTTCGGGCGTGTGCTAATGAATCTTTCACGGTGGAGTCAACCGGTAACGTGACACGTTGGAGGCTGTCAAAGGCAGAGAGTAAAGACTCGCCAGTGATTACCGTTCGCGGGCTTCACTACTGCTCTTGTGTAAACATTCTGATTAGGCCGCTAATGTTTCCGCCGTTAGTCTGTCGAAAGGATTCAAAGGCAGAGCCCTAACGAATAATTGACAAAATGAATTCATCAAATTTGGACTTGAAGAGTTTCCTTATACACTACAACTAACAGAGTCAACGTGGCTTGACTTTCGTGTACTTATCGTAAGAATTGAACGATTAATTTGTCAAACTGAACTCAACAGAATAAAAAGTAGAATAACTTGCAAAAATTCGAAAAATGGAGTTGGTCACTTCGCTACAGTTAAACTTCAACAATTCCCCAGATCAATTAGGAGCAACATTTCATAAATCATATGACATGAAAAAATTTGATCATATCCTTTGTAATGAATTTCATTGACGCATCATAAACGAGAAGGAGATGCTGTCTGTTATGTCTATTGGTTACATACGAAAGCAATACTTCAATTTACGTGCCACCTAAATGGAAAGCAAAGCAAAATCAGCTTGGCGTTTAACATGTGTTAATAGGAAATTTTGAAAACACTCAGAAATTAGGAGTCAGTCACTTTCCCTCGATCAAGTTTCAACAGTTTCCCAGATCAATTTACTCGCGACCACGTTGACAAGGACCACGTTGACGATACAGTCAACGCGTCTCAATTTCCATGTATTCAACGTAAAAATAGAGCCACTTCAAAATAAATTCAACAAAATCAAAAGTGAAACAACTTGATCAAATTACTCATGTAAAGAACCATTTAACACGTCGAATGCCGCACGATTTTACGTAGCAAAATATACAAACTGAAAAAAATATATAATATCAAATTACTTCATCGAATCGTTTCATTCCCATTGCACGTTTACCTCGTCGAATAATAGCGCATTAGGTGGGATTATTTATAGTATAAGAATGTTTGCAAATAATGACCGTTTAACCCTTTGCCCTATGATTCATTTTTCACTTGTGATAGACACAGTAACTTTGTTAGTAATAATTTATTCGAAAAAGAGGAAAATTTTATGTGTATTCTGTATCTACGTTTGCTCTACAATATAATAATTAATAACGGAAGAATAATATTTGATTTGAATTCAAACGAATCGAGTAATGTCTATGTTTGTTAAATTCTATTTAAAATGTTCACCACGAGTCTCACACGTTATTGTAACGTAAGGGGTTAATCGACTGAATTATAGTAATTCAGTTTGATCGGGTGTCACCGGAGATCCCCATACATTCAACGTGTTAAGTAGCTATATATCACTCAAGAAAAACTTCGAAAAATAGAGTCAGTCACTTTCTTCGATCAAGCTTCAACAATTTACTCACGACGAGGTTGACGAGGACCACGTTGACGGGTGTCCAGAGGTTCTGCGCGTCCTTGACAATCACCGCGGCGACCATGAGGTTCATAGTGAACCCGAAGAACCCAATGAATCCGAGGGCGACCGCGGCGCCGATGTAGACCGTCGGATGCACATAATCCTCGTGGATATCGTCCGGCACCGCGGTGCTACGATTCAAGGACATTTCGTCGATGGGAAGCGATCAAAATTGTTTCTACGGGGCGCGCGGCAAGCACGCACTTTCGGTATCACAACACGGGGCCGTCACGTGGCTCGCGTGCCACCGATGACACTACCGACCTATTCCTCCTCCCTTTCTTTCGCTTTCGCCCCCGGAACGCGTTCTCCCTTCTTAACATCGACACGAGAAGCAGGCCGCATGCATCAATCAAAACCGGCGTGTGTGACGCTACAAAGTCTACCTACCCTTATATAAAGCGCGGATCAAACTACCCTCTCTCCGCCGGCCGCACGCAGCCTTTACCACTCGACACGGGCCGGATAGAACCAACCCCCCGTCGCCCGACGCGAAAAACCGGCATGCGCGAGATCGGGATGCTACGACTCACCCCCCCCCCCCCGCCGCTTCCGTCGCGTGTATTCTCCGTTAAACCCCCGTTTCTTCGGATATCCGGGACTCGTCGCCACTGACGGATGATTCAATTAAGAGGCGTAAATGAAAGCTCGCAGCCGTGGGCGCGAAATGTTATTAACCCTTTGCAGTCCTGCGCCGAGACCGATTCGACGTTCGATTTTAGTTCCGATAGGTTTCACCGATGTTCGAACCGTGCGTTCGAAATATGATGACGGTGGTTATGGAACGTTTTATTGGTTAAGTGTAGAGGCTTGGGTATGTAAAATTAACTTTTAGGACGAGGATTTTTCGGAGGAGTCAGCAGTATTTCTCTGACTTGTACATCAAACTCCTAAATACAAAAGACAAAGATTTAGACTTTTAAAAGTATTTAAACCTATCAATCTGTTGATTGAATAGTTATACGCTGATGACTTTGTATCTTGGATATAAAAATTAAATATTTTTAAAATGCCGACATTCGTCCTTGAACGGTTAACAATGGATGTTTCTGTTTTGTTAGGAAATACGTTTATCTGAGGTCTGGCATATCTTGTGTTATATGCTGCGCAGGTAGGTAGGATAACAATTGTTATTATTACTTTACTAATTATAATTAGGAAATATATATGCAGCGATGGGTTCGTGTATTATGATATACTACTAGACTTTAATTTTATTATTGCAGCCCCACGAATTCTCGGTGAAATTTTCTTACTTTTCATCGCGTATCAGTGAACAACAAGTGAACTTAAAACTTACTTGAACGATGCAGCGGGGGTAACTAAGTGTTAGTCAATGTAACCGCAAACTTCCCTTGAAGGCTTAGGCTAATTAGTGTCCTCCAGTTCAGCGCCATATTTTATTTAAATAAGAGAGGATCATCCTTCGACAGCAATTAAAAGATTAACACAAAAATATAACAAACATGTTCCTAATACCATCAATCCTTAACACTATTTCTACCGAAGGTATTAAAAGACACTTTTCGAAATTTTAACTTACAGCTATGATCCAAGTTCAGTAGTATATTCTGAATTGATTTTTTGACTTTTCCAATAACGATTATAAAATTAAATATAGGAAATATCTAAAATTCAATTCAGGGAAAATTATTCACCGCAAAAAGTAATTTCAAGTAAAATTTCAAGAGATGTCTTTTGACACCTTCGGTAGAAAGTGTCAATTATCTCCCAACAAACACAGTACAAAAAAGCTCGAACCTCTCAACGAACAAGTCACCTCTATTCGATATTTAGAAAATGTAGAAATGTATTATTAATTAATAAGATCTGAGATAAGCTTGTTCAACACGCGACCCAAGACGGTTGTGAATGCAGCCTAACAAAAAATCATAAGCTTACAAACTGTATGAGATTACAACTGGAGACCTATTAACAATACTGCAAATACAAGTTAAACATGCTATTAACCCTTTGCACTCGGGAGGTGCGCTCTCAATTACCACTTGATTCGACACAGTAAAACTACAAAATCTGATATCGATACTTGTGATTTCCTTTCGAGTTAGTTTCAAAGAATATCGTCTTCGCCTTGTCGAAAAATGTTAAATATTTCTAGTGCGAAACTTCTGAGTGCAAAGGGTTAATTTATGTAACGCCCACAACAGTCCATCTTGTTCCAATGAGACCCAGGGGAGCTAAAATGTTGGACACTCCCGATCAAAAAGAACTAATAGTGGCTTTGTATAAAAGTTTATACTGCATGGAAAGTGGATCACTGCGACGGCAGCAGCATCATAAGGAAATATTCAACGGTGAAGTTAAATATAACGACGGTGTGCGCACAAAAGGTAAGGATCCCGGGTGCTGGTCGTTTCGATTGGGAAAGTTTGCTGATAAAATTCGTCCGAAGTACGTTACCCGGCCAGAAGTCGGTAACAAGGATAATTGCATTCCCCTTTTCTACAAGAAAAATATCTGCCCGCTGGCGGTGTTGTGGAATTGTCAAACTCTAGTTATTGGCTTCGAACTTGTCGAGGAACTATGATTTACGATCACGGTGTAGAGGAGTTCGCAATCTTTTGGCTCCTGATCACGTTGCCATGACCTTCTGAAGCAAAAAGCTCAAATAAAATCAAATTAATGAAATAAACTGTGCTTTTCACTATGTGCGTTTTCGAACGATGTGTATGT